>NC_134585.1:40208899-40512649 GCF_037038515.1 Microtus pennsylvanicus
AAAATATCTCTAAAGAGTTGGTTATTCATGTGCAGAGAGGGGACAAAGCCAGAAGATAATGTAGTGGAACTTTTTAGGAGTTACTGGAGAATGGTACCCTTGTTTGTTTCAGCAGAGTGATCCCCAAAGGAAATATGGGAGTTTGTGTCTTGGAGATCTCCGCTTCCATAAATAACAGAAGAAATATAACATATGTGACTTCTACTTCATTTCATTTTTATTTTTCAAAGATTTTCTCCTTTGTTTTAATTGTTCTGCCTTTCTTCTGACATAATTGGTTTTAATGACTAAAATATACCTTGCATATATGCATATATAATATTCTAGCATGTATTATATATAAATATATCATTATATTAGCATATGTATATATACATATAATCTATCATATTTTCTGTTAAATACCTCATACCTCTGACTTATATTCCTGCTTTTTCTTGCTTTTTTCATTTTTATCTTTTCCTTATCTCTTAATTTTACTTCTTAATTATCCATATTAAGTTCAAAAATCTTTAAACTTACCTTTATTTAAAACATTTTTTTGGATCCACTCTAAGACAATCCTAATTTCTCCTATAGGATTGTTTATGTAATTGATGTACACAAGTTCTTTTCTTACACTTAAAAACCTATTTTATCAAATTTCTGTTCTAGTTTTTGTTTGTTTGTTTTTGACTTCTGCCCCTTCCACGTGGTCCTGCACACCATAGTCCAGCAATAACTACATAGAACAAACACACATGTAATAAAATAAGTTGGATCTGGTAAAGACTTTCAAGGCCACTAAGATTATTGAGTGGAGAAAGGCCCTTGCTGACGAGGTTATTTAGAGATAGAAAAATACCAGCTCACCTATAATAGCAAGCACTTTAGGATAGTATTACATCTCTGAATATTACCTCTGAAGAAAGCACAGAATATTTCATTTTCAGGTTTGATTGACAGTGACATCTTCTGTACTAATGAAAAACTATGTTTACAAAATTGTTAGAGAGATAAGAAATTTTCAAGACAAAGGCAAACTAAAGCAGTTTATGACTACTGAGCAGTCATTTCAAAGGATATTCAAAAGATCTTTTTAAATATTTAACTTATATTTTGATAAAATACACTCAGCATAAACATATTGTGTTAATCACTTTAAAAACCCCAACAATTAACATCTCTTTGACTGTGTGTTTGGAACCACCACACAACACTGCTTGGGTAACTGAGAACTAGATATCTCAGAGACCTATGGTTAAAGCAAATACGTCTTACCAGTCTTAAAAAAAAAACAAGAAGAAAGAAAGAAAAAGAAAAGAAAGTTGTAGTGCAAATTCTCATTGGTCTTAATAATAAAAACCCAGAGTCAGTAGGGGGCGAAAGCTGAAAGATCTGAGAAGCAGAAGCAAAGCAACCAGCAACTAGTTTATACCTCTACGAACTCCTCAGACCGAATGGGGGTATCCTGTATTCAGTCCGCAGACAGAAAGCCATCTCTATGAAACTTCAGGTTGAAAACTGTGCACTGTCTCATCCTGCCTTATATTCCTCTCTCTGCCCAGTCATACAGTCTCCACCTCCCTAGTGCTAGGATTAAAGGTGTGAGCCACCACCACTTGACTCTGTTTTTCTTTTCTTTTCCTTCCTTCCTCCCTCCCTCCCTCCCTCCCTCCCTCCCTCCCTCCCTCCCTCCCTCCCTCCCTCTCTCTCTCTCTCTCTCTCTCTCTCTCTCTCTCTCTCTCTCTCTCTTCCCTTTTTTCGAGACAGGGTTTCTTTTAGCTTTGGGAGCCAGTCCTGGAACTAGCTCTTGTAGCCCAGGCTGGCCTCAAACTCATGGAGATCCTCCAGCCTCTGCCTCCCAATTGCTGGGATTAAAGGCGTGCGCCACCACTGCCCTGCTTACTCTGTTTTTCTTATAGACTGGATCGAGCATGTGTAGCACAGGATGGTTTGAACTCACAAATATCCCTCTGCCTCTGTTTCCTGAGTACTGGGATTAAAATGTGAGTGCCACCACTGCCGGGCTTCTATGGCTAACTAGTGTGACTAGCTCTGCACTCTGATCTTCACGCAAGCTTTTATTTTTTAAAGCACAAACAAAATATCACCGCAAAAGGTAATAATGGAGTCACATTGCTTGCCAAAGTACTATATTCATATGTCAGTGTCTTGATCAATCATCGTCAGAGAAGATTCTTTCCGTTACCTTACATCTGATAATCAATACAGATGCCCACAACTAGACAATAAGCAGATAATATGAGACCCTGGAACACTCAACCTTAAACTGGATGTTTCCATCAAATCTCTCATCACAGAGCTCAGGGGACTCTTGAGAAGAGGAGGCAGAATGAATGTGAGAGTCAGAGGGGAGAGAGGAAACCAGGAAAACAAGGCCCTCTAAAGAAGCTGAGCAAAAGTCATATGAACTCACAGAGTCTGAAGCAACAAGCCTGGAGCCTACATGGTTTTGAACACTAGAGTTTACAGTTTAGTGATCTTATGGAATTCCTGAATGCATGAATGATTTGGAGTCTGTTTTTTATGCTTTCTCTTTGGGTTCTTTTCCTTCTTCTGGTTTGCCTTGTCCAACTTTGATGTGATAGATTTTATTTTTTCTGTTTAATTTTTTTTTTTTTTTTGGTTTTTCGAGACAGGGTTTCTCTTTTGGAGCCTGTCGTGGAGCTAGCTCTTGTAGACCAGGCTGGTCTCTAACTCACAGAGATCTGCCTGCCTCTGCCTCCCAAGTGCTGGGATTAAAGGCGTGTGCTTCTGTTTAAATTTTATTTCATTATGTTTTGTTGCAATCTCTTAGAAACCTGCTCTTTTATTATGAGAGACAGAAAGGGATGAAGGGGGAGGAGAAGTTGATTAAAATAGGAGGAGTAGAAGGAAGGGAAACTGTAATCAGGGTATATTTTATGAAAATATAAAAGGGAAAAATATTAGAAACATAACATACATGAGGCAATAGAATATTTTAAAATAATATGAAACAAAAATTTTATTTGTCTATCCCCACACACAATTTATGTAATTTATTAAATTTTAAAATACATATCTAAATTGCTTGTCCTGAATATATAATACTCTATCAATTTGACAGAAGTAGGCTCAAGGAAATCTTTAACACTACAAGGAGGCCTTTTCAATTGTAAGGATCTGCTAAAGTGCATGGTTTTGAGAAAAAGATGACAGAGGAAGAAAAAAAGGTAAAAAAATAAAAAAGGCCTAATACCCAATAGTTTAAAAATGAAACAAAACAACAACGAACCTTAATGGTTGCAGGAAGGAACAAAGTAATAAGCAATAATGCAACCAGAAGCAAAAGATCTTTAAAATCACAGGAACAAGCAAAGCTCTTGCAATATTATTATGTAAATGATCTCAACACACCAAGTAAAATATGTAGACAACTTCATTTGATTTTAAGGAAAAACCTATCTCCCTCACCAAGAAAGACAGACAACAAGCAAAGACAGAAAAAGTCAAAGAAGAAAAGTCAATCTCTCAAGGGAATGGAAGCTGAAAATCATGAAGTACTGATATGGGAATTCAGAAATTAGGCCCCTAACCAAACCAGAATTTAATCAGAATAGCTGAAAAAAATTATCACATAATAATAAAAAATAATAATTCAAGAAAATATAATTCCTATAAGTATATGTGCACTTAATTTTATAAAAAATGTATTAACTAACATAAAATATCAGATAGTATAATAAGCAATAGTAGTAGGTTATTTCACCATTCCAGTCTAACAACAATATATTTTTCTAAACTAAAAGTTGATAAAATTTAAAGTTAATCCTTGCAATATATTAATAGCTTAAACTGTGTTTTAAAGATTAACAGTTATTATATAATGTGCATTCTTATGAGAGACCATAAAAATTCCCTATAGATATAACAATTGCTTTTTTTTTCTTTTGAGTGAAATATGTTTTAAAACGTCATTGCAGAATAGGCAAATAAAAGAAGAAAAATTTTAAACAACTATAGTAGGACATTTGTAAGAGTAAATCTAATTAAATACTGAAAATCATTGAGGTGCACATTGGAAGTATTATCAAATCTTGAAGAAACTGATTAATTTCTAGCCATATGAGACCTGCTAATAATAAATCAATATAATATAAACAACGTTATATATGTATATGTACAAATTAATAATATAAACAGTTGAAACAAATGCATAATAACCAACAAGTGTCACACAATAATTGAACCTACCACAAGAGAAAATCCCTGGGCCATGTGACCCACTGCAATTTAATAGCACAAGAGATAGTCACCAAAGTGAAGAGATGGAGTTCAGGAAGCAGAAAAAAAAAATCGTTTCTTTAGTTAGCTACATTTTTTATAAAATACCAAACAAAATCAACTTACAAAAGAAAAAAGTTTATTTGTGTTCACAGTTCAAAATTACAGTTCATCATGCTAGAGGCTTCATGATAAGAGTAGCTGAAGTCAGCAGGTCACATTGCATCTACATTCAGGAGGAAGAAGGATGGATGTTAGGGCTCAACTCTACTGTTCATTCAGTCTATGCCTCCAGTCAGAATGGTACCATCCATAGTTGGCTTTCCTCCTCAACTGATCTAATTTAAAACACACTTCATATATGAGTCTTGAGACTTTTGTCCTAAGTAATTCTAGATCCTTCACCATACTCACTATACATTTAACTGTGGATTAACAGTAACAACAAATTTTCCAATTAATAATTGGAAAATGAATTGGGTATATCTCAAATGATATGTAAATGGACAATAATATATTCTTTTCAGTATTCAGACTCTACATATGATCCACAAGGAAATTCAAATTAAAAATGTTTCAAGTTCTATCTCATCAATTTAGAATGCTGTCAAGAATTCAAATCATAGCATGAAAAGATTGCTCACTGGTTAATAGTACATGCTGTTTCTTGTTGAGGACAATTTCAGTTCTCAGCACCCACACAATGGCTAACCAATCTCAGAATCATGGGAATGGTATACATACAATAATTCAGACAAATTTCCTGTACACATAAAATTTTAAAAAGTAAATATGAAGAAAAATACTAAAAATATTAAAAATGTGAGGAAATAACTACCTTGATAAGTTGTTGATGAAAGTAAAAACTTGTACAATTCAGTATGGAAAACAAAACTATTCAAAATAGAATGACAATATAAGCATGATTTAATGCTGTGGGGTTATACACAGAAATTGGTATACCTCAAAGATTCTTGTACATAGACGTTTATTGCTGAACTATTCATGATATCTATGCTATCTAGAATAGCATTCATTTCCAAGAGAGGATGAGCAGACTGAGAAAATGTGGCATTTATACTCAGAAAAATGAAACTTACACTTTCAGGAAAATGAGTAGAACTGAGGGCCATATTAAATGAAAACTATCATAATCAAAGAGAGAAGTATTGCATGTTTCCACTAGGCTATATATTGATATACACATGTTGTATATCTCATTATGGATTATATGACATGACATGAAATCAGAATAATGACTACTTGAATGGAGGAAAGAGTGCAACTGTAGTGACGGTGACTTCATGAGGAAGGATGAAGAGGGGGAAATAATATGAGAGAAAATGCTATACACAAATGTATATATGCACAAAAGTTTCATAAAAGAACTCGGTATAGTATATGCTAACTGAGATTAATTACACATGAAAAGCAATTTCATTAAACAGTTATTAACAACTGTGTTAAATAATTAGAAGAAGAAGGTGTGGTAGAGTACTGTGCAATATGAAAAAAATCATACAGTTCAATAGATTTGGATTTCTTGTTTAATCCTGAAAGCAATCTATGTCATTGTCTGTACTATTATTATTGTTTATATATCACAAAGTTTAGTCAGAGACAGGTGAAGTGAAATATCCAAGGTTCACACCCCTAGGGATACTCTCTCTCACACACAAATAAAACCTACAGATTTATTTTCATTTGGTAAGCACATGTTTCTGGAAATTGACTATTCTTCATGCATATTAGATCTATTCTCCTAGGTATGAGGTGAGATTGAGCCATGGAGGCTGTTTCAAAATCAAGCCAATTCCACCTTACTCATAGCTCATTAGCTTTGTAAATGATGGCTGTGTATACACTTTATCAGGGGAGCAAGGGAGAAACATTTGATTGTGCTAGCTCTTGAAGAATAATTTATTTCATCCTTGACCTAAAACATAACAAAAATTCAAAATGCTTCTGCAGTCACAATTACATCATTTCTTTCTTTAAATTTATGCATTTTTTATTACAATACCTTTGTGCACCTATTCTAATCAATGCTCTGCATGGGTCGAAGGACATTTATCTAAAATTAAACATGATGTCTAAAATGTGTCTAAATATATATGAGTCTATGTGTTTATGTACATGTTACTGTGTGTAGATATGCATAATGTCAATATACACACACTATATTTCCTTGCATAATGTATGGATTCATAAGATTTACTGAAACTTTGAGAAAAATGAGAGGTTTTCTGTATAACCCATAATCAGTTCTGTTATTAAAATTAACATGTATTAGCAATGGTTACATTACTGATACATTAACAGAAATATGTACTCTATTCAGATAAACTTAGGTTCATACATTTTATATTTCCAAACATCTTCCTAATTTCAACTTTGGTTGTCAAGATTCGATTATTTTGTCAATGTTGCCTTATTTCAACATATTCTGTAGATTTGTGTATTCTACATTTTCTAGAAATATAATTTTAGTTTTAGAAAGGTCTGCTCTGATGGTTTTTTAAAATATATTCTGGTGGCATTTACGTTTAAATTTTCTAGCTATTAGATGTAAGATATTGCTCTTCCCACTTCATCAAAAAATACTTTCCAGAGCATGACTGATCACATTTTGTGAGCACTGGTTGTCTGGAACAGGTGGTACTTTTGCAAGGTGCCAGATTTGGAAATTCCTCCTTCTTACTTTTTTCCATACTTTGCTGTAAAGAAATGACAATGTAAAAGCCTCACTTAGAAAATTATGATTCATTTTCATGGAAATAATCTCTCTCTCTCCCCCTCCCCCCTCTCCTCTCTCTCTCTCTCTCTCTCTCTCTCTCTCTCTCTCTCTACATATATATATATATATGTGTGTGTGTGTGTGTGTGTGTGTGGTGTGTATCTATATTTTTGTGATTTTCATTATTTTAAAAATCATCCATATTTATTGCTTAAATTTGGCCATGCTATGAGTTTCCTTTTTTCTTCTATTTCACTATCGTTCTTATCCCTTTAAAATTATCCCATCAGAATGTGTGTGTCTGTGTGTATATGTATGTATGTTATGTGCTCTCTTGTTAGTAAAGTGTCATTTTGCTTTTCAGAACTTAAAGATACTACAATGTTTATGTTACACAACTTTGTTGTTGAAAAAAGACGTGATCTGCTCATTGATAAAGGAGTTTTATTTGCAATTTTCCATAGCATAAGGAGAGCGTATGTATGTGTATGAATAGATGATACATAAATGGAGAGCTTGTTTTAGTTTCTTGTCGACAAAGACCTGAATAATTCCACAGGAGCTTTACTAATTATAGCACTGCTTGGCAGATAGCTCAGGTGTATAACTAACTAGCTCTTACATCTTAAATTAACCTATTTCTATTAATCTGTGTATCACCATGAGGCTGTGGTTTACTGGTTGGTTTCTGGCATATTTCTCCTTTGATGGCTACAAGGTTTTGTTTTTACCCTGCCTACTCTATCTATATATCTTTGTTCTAATTTCCTCCCTGAATTTATCCTGGTAAAGCATTGGCCTTATTCATGAGGCAATAAAACCAACACATATACAGAAGGACATCACACATCATTTCCTATTTTCTGTCTAATTAAAAAGGAACATTTAAATATGTCACAGTAAAATTGTATACAACAAAACAGTTACCAAGCAAGAATTATAGTTACAACATTTAGTACATTCACATTTGGCAAATTAAAGAACATACACTATCTTCTATCCTGTTTTTTCAGTCTAAAATTTTATATCTAATTGTTTTTATCATAACTAAGGGAAACTATGATTATAACTGTCTGTCTTCAACTCCATCAAAGATCCCAGAAAGATATAATATTACCTAATAAACAGGAAGTGTATTGTAAAAATCTTCCAAGATTTTAGAAATGACAGAGACATTACACTGCCTGGAAAGTCACTCTAAGTTTCTTTGTAATGGGGTATTCATCTTTGCCTATTGACCAATAACATCTGGCAGATATTTCAGTGATGCAGGAAATTTGAAGATCTATTCAACCTTGAACTGGCAAACTTTATCAGTTGCTTTCTTTTGTGTCCTGCAAAATGTCTTCCAGTTTCTTCTGTGAAGCAGGAACCCTGAAGGACCATTCTGTTTTTTGAAAAGTTCAGCAGTCACTTTATGGGTCCTGCATGTGCAGTTCATATAGCATACCATCAAGCAGTTCAAGCAAGATCAGTTTTTTGCCCAAATGACCAGACTTGTCACATTGAACGTAAATTACATAACAGGTTTCTTCAATGTCTATCAAAGTCTCTGAAGTAATTGGTACTGATAGAAGCAGACACATTTCCCTTTTCAGAAAAGTCTAAGGTCTTTGAAGAGTTGAAGATAATCAATCTAACTGAAATATATCTCTGCATATCTAGAAAACTTAACCAATGAAATTAAAAGTTTGAACATTATACCTGTCTATGACTCTGTATTTCTTAGACTCACGCTTATACTCATTTGAAGGGCAAGTAGAATAAAGTGTAGGAGACGTATTTCTGGCCCACACTGTAGAGACCTGAGAACTAAAAGAGACCCTGATATTGATTCAAGTCTGAACCTGACATCCAAGGAAGATCCAGCTCTCAGATAAAAAACAGTGTCACATTGAGCTTCCTTCAGACTTTTAGTTTCCTTTCTTCCTCCCTCCCTATTTTTTGCCTGTCCTTTCTATTCAAACTGTTTAACAATTTAGATGAGGACTATCTTTGTGGGAATACAGGATCTAATTTTTCAATTTAACAACTCAAATATTAACTTTATCTAGAATATACATTTTTACAGATCAGGTATGATGTCAAATAAGTATTTTGTGTTCAAGTCATGCAGACACATAAAACTGACAAAGAGAACAAAGGAAGATTTGTCACCCAGTATTAGTAAAATAACTAAATTTGCACGTTTCTCTCAAAAGTGTTTGAGGTATATAAAAAACTAATATAAGAGCTTGTGAATAGCAAGAAAGTAAAAATTCCGAGTTATGTAATTTTTTCTTTTTCTTAGACTCTAATACCCAGTAAAATTGAATATAAAATGAATACATAAATATTAAGACTGTATCAGGTGCTTAAAATGTCATGGCCACAGAGATTAAATAAACAAGGAATCTGTTAAATTCATCACCGTCACTGGCCATGTTGTCAGGATTTTATAATGTTAGTAATGCATTGAACAATTAGTTAAAAATACATCATTATGACTACAGTTTTTGTAATATTGGCAGAAAGTTAATATGATTCATAGCTTAATATGTTGTACAAAAATCTTGTAGAAATATAATAGTGCCTGTTAACATTTACCTTACAGTTATAACAATACTCTAGAACTATAAAACATTTTGAGAGAAAAATTAAATGATGCACACATACTGCATAATTTGCAATCAGAATGGAAACAAAGATGTACAAAGCAAGTTTTATAATTAGATAATAGCAAAATATGAAAAAATATGAGCATTACAAAGGATATGGGAGTAGAATGTGATGGAATGAAATAGCATGAATAATGTTTCCTTCAAAAATCTCATTATTAAGCCCCAATCTTGAGTCCCTCAGAAGGTAACCATCTTGAGAAATACAATTATGAAAATTACAGGCAAATGGATACACTTAGAAAAATAATCATCTTGATATAACCCAGATGCTGAAATATAAAAATGATATATATATTTGTTTATCTATCAATATTAAAAATAACTAATCTTTGAAGTGATATTTTAGTTGTATTTTAATAAAACAGCTGCCCTGGTCAGTATTACAGACCAGGCAGTGGTGTCACACACCTTTAATTTCAGTAGCCACATCCATTTGCCATAGGAACTGAGCAGTAGTGGTGCATGCCTTTAATCCCAACACTTGAAAGGAATATAAAACGGGCGGAGACAGCTTTTACACATAATCCCATTCTGAGATTTCTGGAGGCACGATTGCCATTTTGGCCTGAAAAAGAAGTAAGTGTCAGTAACTTTTCTGACATTTAGGTTGAACCCCAATATCTGTCTGTGGGTTTTTATTACTTGTCATAAACAGCTTTAATCCATAGACCCAGAGAGTTTATGTAAAGAGGAAGGGACTTGGGTAGACGCATGGATCTCCATGGGAAGGGGAATAGAGTAGATTTTATGGATGGACTGAAATATGAGGAAAGGGGAATAAAATGGGAGGGTCAGGTATGAAGGACGGAAGGGAGATGAGATTGAACAGTGAATGATCAGAGAGGCAACTAGAAGAGAGGGGCACGTTAGGGTCAGTCTGGAAACCCAGTGTGGTTTAAACTTCCCATAATGCAATGTCTTACAAGTCTCCAAAGGAAGTTTCTCTTCACAGGACTTGATTTCATCCAATTGAGTTGTTGACTACAATGGTCCCATTGAAATATCAGGCTATTGCCAAGACAATAGGCAACTAACCACAAGGCCCCATTGAAGAAGACAGCAGACACAAAACTCATTGAAGATGGAGAGGTTGGGCTGGTGCCTTCACTCCCATGTTCTATGAAACTGAAAGATATTCTGCAGGCTACCAACACAAATATGTAACCTTTGATCTGCAGTCTATCCTGCTTGCAATATATGCTAGGGCAATGGTGGCACAAATCGTGTGTGAGTAAGCAACTAATTTCTGAGTTGACTAAAATCTTGTCCCATGAGATGGAACCCATATCCCTACATGGAAACCTAGAGCGACCATTGTGTGAAGTTGTTAAAAGGCTGGATATCTTTGGTGATCCCAAAATATTGGAGATGCCAGAGTAGTGGGATACCTGCTAAGGGAATGAATCCAGTACAAAAGAAAAACATATATTACACTCAAAAAGGACGGAGCTCTGAAAAAAAAAATTAGGAGCTCTGAAGAGTGCTTTCCTATATGTCATAGACTTGTAAGTTTGTAGTTTGCACAGCTGGCTTCTGGTCTTGTCTTGGTGCAATATTTCCTCACTATGCCCCTTTTATTCCCTTTTTAGATGATAATGCATATCCTGGGCTATTTTGTATTGGAAGTGTATAATCTACTTTTTGATTCTGATTTTATAGAAGACTATGGTTAAGAGATTTTCATGAGTCTCAGAAGAGACTTTGAACTCTTCTAAACAGAGTTTAGACTGTGGTTACTTTTGAAGTTCATCTAAATGAAATTCTGTATTTTTTTATGGGAACCAGCGAGTGGAATATGGTGGTTTGCATAGGATCTTCCCCCCATAGTTTCATGGGTTTGAATGCATGGCCCATAGAGGGTGACACTGGTAAGAGGTAAGGTCTTGTTGGAGTAAGTATGGCCTTGGTGGAAGAAGTATCTCACTGTGGGACTGAGTACTGACTTTTAAGATGCTTAAGCCCAGTATCAGGGGGCAAACAGTTCTTATTCCACTGTTTGTGTAGATGTAGACTTCTCAGCTCCCTCTCCAGCACCAAGTCTGCCTACTTTCCACCAAGAAATTGAAGAAAAGAAATCTGAGGTTTTCTTTTGTTACTGCCAGCTCATGTTTAGGTATGGGGAGCTCAGAAATAACCTGCTTATCAGACACCCTGTAACATGCATTACACTCTCTTCAGTGGATCTGATTTATTTCCTGGCTTCGCTTTTAAAATGCAATGAGCTGTGAACTAAATGTGTGTCTAGACCTCATATACCTTGTAAGCTTTAGCTGTACTTTAGAACACATAACAGTCTTTAACCACTTGGGAAAATGATACAGGGAATTAGGAGAAAAGAGAGGGAATAAATGAAATCATTGAGTTCCCAATGAAAACAAATAGAATTAACAACTGTCAGATGTTATGAAAACAAATTCCCAATATGAAGTCAACAATTTCCCAGTCCTCGATTTTCCAGTAGACTCCAAAATTCTATGATTATATAATAGTTAATATTGGCAAATGCTTAAGGAAAAGAAACATATTCTCAAAACATTTTTAGTTTACTCATAAGTAGCAAATTACTACCTAACACACAGCACATTTGAAAGAAAATGACAGTAGGTTCTACTATGATTGTCATTTAGAGTAATCATGCATTCAAAGTTACCAAAGGAGAATTCAGCTTAACTGACATCCTTTGTGATACACTGCTTGTTTCCTCTGTTAAATTAGGAATGTTTAAAAATAGCCACATAATGAGAAATGAACAAGTAAACATCCATTAGCACTTACAACTTACTTTACTTGATGGGTAATTGGAAGATAATTTGTAAGTTATTTTACTAATTTGAATTTATTCTTAGGATTGTATTCTCCTGATTTATTTTTTATTTCTCCAAGATACTATTTATGATGTGTGTATGTGTGTGTGTGTGTGTGTGTGTGTATGAATTTAAAGTGTCTTAATTTCGGAAAATGAAATGTGCATATAATTAGAGATCTAAGTATTTAAATTTAATACAAAAGAAAATTATATATATGTATATTCAATTTATGATGTATGTATTTAACATTATGCACATATTCTAGTAATAATAGATTTTTCACAGTTTTAATGAGTCACACAAATATTTTTTCTTGGGTGTTTTATCTTAGATATTCACCAGATATTTAATATTTAACAGAAAAAAAAAATATATATATATATATATATATAGTTACAGAAAACCTAAAAAATCATTAACTGTAATATTTTAATTATAAATGTACTTCAATTTTTTATTTTAAATATAAATATACTATTTTCCTGTCCCCTTTCCTCTCTTTAAATACTCTCCCATTCTACCTAATATTTGGCTTCTGTTTCTTTAAGTGTTATTGCTATGCACAGACCCCCTAGATACACATATATACATCTATAAATACATAAATATCTGCTAACTCTATTAAATGTTGCTGTTTTGCATGTGCTTTCAGTGTTGACTACTTATTATTGTGACTAGACAAATAATAGTATTCTCCATGAACTTGGCTACTACTTTTCATCAAAAAGTTCAACAAGCTCAAAGAGATGTGCTATTTCAATCAATGGGTTGACATGTACCAATATTTCAAAAAAGGACAACATTTATGCATACTTCAGGACACAGAGAAAGTTTAAAGGCTTACTGCAGAGAACTATAGAAAACTATCAGTTTGCTATGTATCAGTTTGATGCATACAGTGTAAGATAGTCTTCACATACATGGGATGGGTAGTTTCTGTCTCCACCATACTTGCATATTGAACCAGCATTACTTTTAATACTTATCACAAATATTGACTAGTTAAAAACTTTCCTCAATATTATTTTTTTCTCCAAGGGGACGTACAGAGGCTGTACATGTTAGTTTACTTTCCAGTGTGTGCACAGCTGATGAAGTTGTTACTGTGAATTTATGCACCGGAGAATACTTGTCACTTGCTAGATACCAGTAACAACGTTACTGTTCTGTTAAGTACATACACAATAAAGGTTAGCTTTGCATTAAATATGCAAAATTCATATTAAAAATGGACATGGTCATAAAAGGAATAATGAAGATAATGACAAAAATTTTCAGTGTGTACTGTGTTTATTTTAATGGGCAATGTGAAATATAAGCTTGAAATGAGGTGCATAAGTTTAGATTCTAGCAATATTTTTTCGAGTTTGTATAATCTGCTGGAAAATTTGCATGTAACATGCTCATCAGCTTTCAGTCTTTAGAGATCTAAGGTTCATTCTCCAATCCTATTCAATGATGGAATTATCTCAAAACCTTTTCTCAAGCAGGTAGCAAATAAAAATAACTTGTAAATGTAAATTATACCTTTACTTAATGTAAGTTGCTTATATCTTACTTAATTTATTTGGTTGCTAATATAATTCAGAATTGAAAGAGCATAATGTAAGTGCTAATAATGCCCAAGTACATTTTTTTTTACTTCATGTGAAAATTTATACCAGTGCAAAATGTACTTTGAAAATGATTTTCATTCTGACATAAAGATGTTCATAACTTAGGTATATTTCTATATTTCAAGACAGACCCACAAATTATGATGATCACTAGATAGCCTGTTCTCTTTTGCAAATTGATACATTATATTCTATTCCAATCAATAAAAATGTTCTCTTTTAGTTGACCACCATTGTGTATTAAAGACATCAAGACTCTACTAAGAGATTGTTTCCTGGAGCAGTTCTGTTTTTTACCAGTAGCAATGCATATGCAGAATTTCTTCCTATTATTACAGCTTAAACAGTCAGGAAAGAATGAGTACTATGATCCATCTTTATGATTCATCTCTAGGTTGCTGCTTTGGTTACAAGAAAGACAAGGAATTCTAAGGTTAAGACAACCTATAAATGACTCTATAACATACTGGGTCACTTTTTACACTGAGGATGATCACAGTTCCTAATGGTGTCAGATAACTGCATATGAGCATATAGATTAAAATCCTATTTGTATTTATCTTCCATTTCTAAAAAGAAGGCTATATGTCCAGAAGTATGCATATTATATAAAATTTTTCTATAGTGCTGATGTTTGTGGAGACCAAGAAAAGAGTAGGAAATATATGAACATAAAGGTCATTGCACTGAATTTCTAGAATGTGATAAAAATAAAAGCAAATTCTAAGATGACAACCATGCAAAACATCTGGTCTCCTGTCATCTGCATGTATTTATAACTAAACTGTTTCCTATGACTTTGTGGGATCATGCCAGGTGGACAGTGTGACTCTATACCACACAGAAACACAACTCTCAGAGGAGGGAATTTGCATGCTGCCTCTTACACCACGTACATGCATCCTTGATAAGAAAATATTGTGAATCAGAAATTAAACAGTCTTGGAAAAAGATTGATAATCAATTTTAGTATCACTAATTACTTTATACATTAATGGAATTATTTAAATGGCAATGTATTTAACTCTCCTTTCCAGTGTCAATAATATTCACAATTATCTGAATGAAACTATTTTTTTTTTAGTGTGCAGGCACAGAAGATTGTGTGTCTGAGTGTTTGTGAGTGTCTTTGTGCTCACACACATGCATCTGGGCATATGTGTGTAAATTCACATGCATGTGTAGGCCAGGAAATATTTTTGGGTGTCATTACTCATGTATTATCGATCTCTGTTTTGAAACAGGGTCTCTCACATTTAAAACTTGTTAACTATGTTAAGCTGCATAATCAGTCAGAAGGATCTACTGACTTGCTCTGAACCTCACCAGTTCAGGGATTGTGAAGCTATTGTACCTAGCTCTTCACACCGTAAAGTTCTCAGGGTAGAACTCAAGTCCTGGTACTTTGGGCAAGTATTTTACTGTCCTAAGTAACTCCCCAACCCAAGTAGTAGGACTTTTTATTAAGGCATGGTATAAACATTCACAATTAGACTTAATTCATAAAATAATCAATTTCCTTTGATTTCTTTTTTGGTGGTTGTTTTTCTTTTTAGATACCAACCAAAGTTCCCCTCCCTCCCCTCCTCCCACTCCTTCCCTCTTCCCCTTACTTATCCCTCAGTCATTCCTCTGAATCTCTGAAGGAGTAAGTTTTTTCTTAAAAGATATTGCCTTAATCTGTTATGAAAACCCTAGATTCTAATCTGTACAAGATCTCACCTTTGACCAGGTAATTCTCTTTTGCCAATTTTCTTATATTTTTTCCTCCTCCTTTTTTTCATCTTTCTACCTTTTCTGATAAAGGGGCCCCTCCTAGGCACCTTTTCTCTCCTAGAACTCAATATATAGACAGAAACAGCCTCAAATTCATGACAATATACTTTCCTCATATCTTGAATACAGGGAATACAGGCATTAGCCACAATGTCAACCTCCAACATCTTATGACATACATTTTCCCAGTTGTATAAGAAGCTTTATGACCAATCTACTAAATATAATTTTCATTATGTTTTAGCATACTAATCAGACGCCATTATTTCAAATCATCTATAAACTTGTGGCAAATTTAATTCAATGCATATTTAACATAATTATGTAACACAAATTCATAAAAACATAATATTTTTATTGGTTTTATTGAGCTATACATTTTTCTGCTCTCCTTGCAGCCCCTCCCCTCCCCTTTAACCCTCTCACGCCGTCCTCATGCTACCAATTTACTCATGAAATCTTTTTTTTTCTACTTCCCATGTAAATGGGTTCCATATACTTCTCTCATGGGTCCTCTTGGGGTCCTTGTTGTCTGGGTTTTCTGGGATTGTGAACATAAAGCAAAGAAAACCAGCCCACAAAGCATAATTTTTATATAACTAATTTCTTTAGGTTTGATTCATTTATTTTATTTTTTTTTAGTCATTATAATATGCTTAGAATGTCTCCCTTCCTTTTCTTCCTCCAAAATCCTCTCATATAACACTCCCTCATTACTCTTTTTCAAATTCATGGCCTCTTTTTATAGTAATTGCTGTTACATAAAAGTGGGTTTGTATATTTATATATATATTCCTAAATATAATTTTCTCAGTCTGTATAAACCATTTGGTGGTAGAAAATCAATTGATGGGCTCTTCCTTTAAGAATACTTTCTCTCACTTTCAGCATTCCTTAGTTACCTGTACCCACTACATAGAATAAAGTTTTCATAGAAAATGTATAATTTTAAAAGGCCTCAGGACCGCGAGGGGTGCACCCACACACTGAGACAATGGGGATGTTCTATCGGGAACTCACCAAGGCCAGCTGGCCTGGGTCTGAAAAAGCATGGGATAAATCCGGACTAGCTGAACATAGCGGACAATGAGGAATACTGAGAACTCAAGAACAATCGCAGTGGGTTTTTGATCCTACTGCACGTACTGGCTTTGGGGGAGCCTAGGCAGTTTGGATGCTCACCTTAGGAGACCTGGATAGAGGTGGGCAGTCCTTGGGCTTCCCACAGGTCAGGGAACCCTGATTGCTCCTCGAGCAGATGAGGGAGGGTGACTTGATTGGGGGAGGGGGAGGGAAATGGGAGGCGGTGACGGGGAGGAGGCAGAAATCCTTAATAAATAAATAAATTAAAAAAATAAAAAATAAAATAAAATAAAACAAGTCTTAACAAATACAAAAAAGGGGGGGGCTACCCGATTTGGTGCGAGAAATTTAAAAAAAAAATAAGTTTAGAAAATGCCTACCTCATATTAAGAAAAATTCAGTAACAAGTAAGAAAAATTTAAGAAGTAAAATTATTTTAAAAATAAAAGACCTACATAGTCAGAGCCAGTGCTGAGATTTATTTGGGGGGATTCTTACTCTCAGGAATGAGATATTTTATACCAAGTATATGCAGATGCCTTCATCATCATAGCCTGTGTTTGGTAAAGACACATTTTAAGTCTAATATTAAAATCAAAATGAGATCACATAATTATTGTTTATACACTAAGACAAACATGCAAATTTTAATTTATTTAACTCAATAATTTTATCTTTATATAAATAATTTATGTCCCTATGTTATTTTGCTAAAACCTATTGTGTCATAAAAAACTTGGTGTTTATATTAAAGGTATGAAGTAGTATTTCCACATTCTTAGCAGTAATAAATCGCCATAGCTATTTTGTAAAATTTGTTATGATATGGTTTGTCTTCTGATGTGTTACCACATACTCTAAAAGCTTAAAAAAGTGTTATTAATTAATGATATTTTATTGACTATAAAACTAAGAACAATAGAAAAATAATCTGAAAGAATCAATAAACTTATCACAGTTAGCTGTATTTTAAACCTCAGATGATTTCTAAGTTGAACTTAAAGTTTTTTTAAATATATTTTTTAAATATTTATTTATTATGTATACAATATTCCTTCCATGTGTGCCTGCAGGCAAGAAAAGGGCACCAGATCTCATTATAGATGGCTGTGAGCTACCATGTGGTTGCTGGGAATTGAACTCAGGACCTCTGGAAGAACAGTCAGTGCTCTTAACCCCTGAGCCATCTCTTCAGCCCCTTAAAGATTTTTTATACATGCTGCATGCTCAGTTAATAGCCTAAAAAGGTAAAGCCATTATTTTTCTGTGAAACACATTCGATCAATCTCAAATCTGTAGCCCATCTTACTATAGGAATTCACATCTGTTCATTCTAATAAATCTGGATTATGTAGAGAAGTTGTGCAGATGTTCCTGCCTACCAACTGTGGAAAAGTTCATACTTCAGAAACACCAAGGGAACTCTGGCACTAGGGCTAGTCTTCACCAACAGATAATTTTTCTTACCAAATTATACATTGGGAAGAAAGTGGGAAAACAGGTATGATGAAGGAAGCAAAAATGTACTTAAAGACAACTGAAACATTTCCTTTGTCCATCATACAGGAATTCTGAGCAAAAGTACACACTATATGTATCTAGCAAAATCTAATAGATTTCCTTTTCATTTTAATAGAAGGTTTCGTTTATGATGCAAATGTTCTAAATATTTGATTTTGCTTTTATTATCTATTTGGAAGTTCTCAAATAAAAATTTAAAAAGTTAAATGTTTGTCGCGACAATCAAGCCAAAATATTACTTACAATTGTCACAAATATGATTTCAAAACAAATAAATTTATTTTTAAAGCAAGTATCAATAATATCATTTCTTATTAGCAATTACTTTTTACAGTTGTAGTAAATAATGAAGTGATGTAAATAGATATAATTTCAAAGTTATATTCTAAAGAAGGGAGTATCTTCATCCTGTCTTTCAAACGTGCAGGTGGTTTAATTGGACTATGGAAAATTTAAAGCAAGAATTATAGCTCTTTTTGCAAGATCGTCACCATATACCAACTATGCATGGACATAAGGCACAGTATATTCACCAAGTTAGGTTGGTGTAAACTAACACTATCACACTATCAAAATTTCTCTTTCTTTTTGCCTTGCTTGTGGAAAGGTAATATCTTCTCCATTAGTTTAAAGGAAATGTGATTGTATTTGTTTCCTCCCCAATAGTCCCATATACCTTGATATAGTTTCAGTCTTTTTTTTTTTTTCTCTCGGTTTTCTGACCGGGTTTCTCTGTGGCTTTGGAGCCTGTCCTAGAACTAGCTCTTGTAGACCGGAGTGGCCTCGAACGCACAGAGGTCCACATGCCTCTGCCTCATGAGTGCTGGAATTAAAGGTGTGCGCCACAGCAGTTTGGCTGGTTTCAGTGATTTTTAAAATATAAACCTTTAAACAAAAATATTGTGATGTAATTAATAAAGATAGAGAAAAAATAACTAGATGTTTCAAAATAAAAATTCAAATATGCTTATCTTTAATTGTTTTACATGATGACAACATGCCGTAGCAGTAGTTTGACAAGTAATCTAACAAGTTTATATTATTTTAAACACATACTTGAATACAAGTAGTTTGTTTAATAATTCAGGTGCAATGAAAATAAAACAAAATGAAAAGTATGCAATTAAGTGAAACATAAGAAGCAAGTTTGACCAACATTGGAACAGTAGATGGGATCTCGCTTCTATTTCACAGTATATCAAGAAACTAATCTACTAGTTTAACAGCATAAATTAAGAATATAAATGAAGGACACCTAGCCTATTTATTGATTATATGCCGAATGAGAGTAAGTGCACTTCGGCAGAGGCAAACGTAAAGAATATGGTCTGTATTTTATAGTATGGTGGCCTGAATTCCCATGAAGAATGATGTCACATAAAGTGATTAGAGACAATTTTCTGGGCAAAGTAGATTTAAAGTGGTGCAACATTTAGAGTGAAGAACCCGACAACACAAATGGAATTAAGAACCATGAAGATTAACTTTTTATATCTCAAGAGATATTTCTCTTTTAAACCTTACAATAACAAATTCAGAGATTCCCAAGCAAGATCTAATTCTGTGGCATTCTGGTTTTAGAGTTCTGAATAGACCTAATCATCCAAGTAGATCCACATTCCAGGGTTTGCCTTTGAATAGTCTTGAGTAAATCAAATTCAAGGTTTTGCCCTGCAGATAATCTGCAATTTGCTGCAACTTTTTTTTAGTAGTTTTCAGTAATATTAACTTTGCATATTAACTCTTTAAAAAATATTTTAATTGATTTTATTGAGCAATACATTTTTCTCTGCTTCACACCCTTTCTCTCCCCTCCCCTTCTACTCACTCCCATGGTCCCTATGCTCCCTATTTACTCAGGGGATCTTGTCTTTTTTCTGCTTCCCATGTAGATTTGATCCTTGTATGTCTCTTCCAGGGTCCTCATTGTTGTCTAGGTTCTCTAGGATTGTGAATTGTAGGCTGATTTTTCTCTGGTTTATTTCTAAAAAGAAAGCTATGGAGATTTATTACTGCTAAAAATGTGAAACTACTACTTCATACCTTTAATATATTATAACACAAAGTTTATTATGACACAATAAGTTTAAGCAAAATAACATAGGGACGTATATTTTTTATATAAAGATAAAATTATTGAATTAAACAAATTAAATTTTGCCTGTTGGTCTTAGTTTATAAGCAGTAATTACGTGATCTCTTTTTGATTTTAATATTAGACTTAAAATGTGTCTTTACCAAACACAGGCTATGATGATGAAGGCATCTATATATAATTGGCATAAAATTCTTACTCTCATTCCTAAGAGTAATAATTCCCCCAAATGAATCTCAGCAATGCCTCTGACTATGCAGGTCTTTTATTTTTAAAATAATTTTACTTCTTATTTTTTCTTACTTGTTACTGAATTTTTCTTAATATGAGGTAGGAATTCTCTAAACTTATTGTTTCTCTCAGTGTCTGTGCTACTGGTGTTACATTTATGAAGTTGTCTCATGTGACAATGTGTTCAAGTGTACTTCCCACTTTCTCTTCTATGAAGTTCAGTATGTTTGGTTTTATGTTGAGGTCTTTGATGCATTTGGTTTTGAGTTTTGTGCACCGCATATGAACCTATTAACACAGCTCTGATACATCTAGATTAAATTTTTCCCCTTTAATGCTTGTAAATTCAAGATTAGAGATCATAATCAAGGTCTATTCAATAAATGGAGCTCATATGTAAGTAGAACCTAATTTTAAAAACACCATTTCTTTTCTTCTTATCCTTTAGTCTAAATCATGATTCGAAATGCTCTATTACAGTTAAAAACACACAAACAATATGAATAAAATTTGAATTTTGTATATTTTTGCTTTATTTATTTATTTGCCAACTATTTTTTCTGAGATGCAAAACTCCAAGATGTCTCATGTCATATCTGCTTCATTTGGTGTCCTATAACAAGCATGTAGAGGAACAATTGTTGTGAGTTGTCAATCATTCTTCACTGACTGAAATTAGCTTAACTTTTAGATATAATATATTGTTTAGAAGTTATGATCATACAATTGCTCTATAATTTAAGAAAAAATGTAAAAGCAATAAAAATAGTTGAGGCTAATGGCTTGCAAGAGTGAGTAAACACACGACAAAAGTTGGTCAGGATAGTTCAGGGTCCAGTTAACCATGATGAGGGCATAGTCTCCAAAATAACTACTTCTCTTCAATTTTTAGTCTTTATGATCAGTTTACTTGGGGGAAGTTTCAATAGACTAAAAAGCTATGAAAACTATCACATAAGAATTATTACTCTAGCCGGGTGGTGGTGGCGCACGCCTTTAATCTCAGCACTCGGGAGGCAGAGGCAGGCGCATCTCTGTGAGTTCGAAACCAACCTGGTCTACAGAGCTAGTTCCAGGACAGGCTCCAAAGCCAGAGAGAAACCCTGTCTCAAAAAACCAAAAAAAAAAAAAAAAAAAAAAAAAAAGGAATTATTACTCTCTGTTTCCTTGCTCACTGTTCACTATTGAACTTCAGGCTTACAATTTTGTTAATATTTTACTTGGATAGCTAATGATTGGTTATATTTAGAATAATGAATGCTTTTGTGGTAGTTTTAGTAGGTGTCAGGTGAGGTTATTGAAAGATATGAATATTGAAAGAATAAAAGGAATCGCTTATAGTAATTAAACAACTAAAATGTATGAGGATAGTAGAGGCATTTCAGTAGTGACAGCATGTACTCTTCATTCAGAGACCCAAGTTCTACTTGTCAGCACCCACAGCATCAAGGGGTCAACTGCATATGGGCTCTACCTATACTTGAATTCACATGCACATAGCCATACACAGGCAGACACACACACATACACACACATAGTTAAAACTAATATAATGAATCTTAACATTTATCCATAATTTTAATGGTACTGTGGATAAAATGAAAAATAAATTTCATGATGGAAGAAATTACCATAAAATAAATTTATAATTTAGTTTTATCCTTAGGAAACACCCAGATTTACACTTGGAACTTTTTTTAACATTTGAGAGATAGAGGGTAGGTAGATAGCTCGAAAGAAAGTTAGTTAGACACATGGATAGACCTAAAATCTCCAAAATGTATATTTGTTTTTCTTTACTGAAATAAATATGATTGTTATGAAACACTTATAAGAAATCCCTGTAGAGATGATGCATTTCCAGCATTGTTTTGAGATGACAGGAAATACAAAAATTAGTAAGACATAATTTTTTTATAAATAATCCTTTAGGATAGATAAATTGCACAAAATTTATGCCAGTAGGAGACAGTTTTGAGTATAAACAGAGATACATATTATGAAAGTAAATTTCTGCATCTGCTTCCATCACTTGCTGGATGAAAGTTCTATGATGAGAATCAAGGTAGTCACCAATCGATTATGGGGGAAGGCCAGTTCAGGCATTCTCTTCATTATTGCTTAGGGTCCTAGCTGGGGTCATCCTTGTGGATTCCTGGTAATGTCCCTAGTGTCATTTCTTGCTAGCTCCAAAATGGCTCCTTCAATCAAGAAATCTCTTTCCTGGTTCTCTCTCTCTCTCTGTCCATTCCTGATATGGGCCACCCTGTTCCCTCATGTTTCCTTCTCCCTTTTCCTCTCCCCTCCCCATATCCTTCTGGAAGTAAACAAAGATGTCAGGTAATACACAAACGGTGTCAGGTGAGGAAACAAAAGTTTTCACCCCTTGTTCCCACTGTTTGGATAACTAGCGTGGGAGGATCATATGAGGTTAGGAATTTCAGCTTAGCCTTACAAACAATGCCAGGCACCATTGAATAGCAAACAAAATAGAAGCAAACTACAGTAATAAGAATCTTCACATGCCAATTTAACTGCTGTATGTAAAACAGAATTTATGTACTTCTACCCTCAGCAACATAAAGGGGAGCAGATTATTTATAAAATCATAAATATATATTATGTAATATTTCGAGTTTAACATGAAAAACTTATGTCAGAAATGACTGATATGCCTGTAATTTTTCAAAAAGCAAAGTATTGGAAACAAAAGTATCAACACTTTATATCTATGCTTAGGGATGGGATGGTAGATGACGACTTAAGGGATAAAAGGAAAATTTTAATATGATAGATTGTTTTATATTATGCTTTCCTATTATTTTTCCCAGAAAATGACTGGACAACTGAGAGTAGAATTTGAAATATTTAGATTAATAACGAAATTAATTTTAAATTTCAGCAATAAGTGTGGCCAAATGTCTACTGAAGACCAGCTCCAACTTGATGTAATTTACACTGTTCACAAGAATGTACCATAATTTCTTGTTCACATTCTAATGGCCAAGACAATTTCTTTCCAAGGCATAAAGTAACCAGCAATCATTTAACATGATATGATGAAAAATTTAAACTTCTTGGTGACTGGAGAGAGAAATATGAAACTCCTAAGTAGAGAAATCTGAGGGCACAAGGAGACACCTTGAAGATGCCTCTTGTTTCATCATTTCTATAATTTCTCAGTAAAACACAACTCTGAGCCTTTGGAATATCCTGCCATCACTCCTCAAAGCAGCCTGTAAATTAACTTTCCACTTTTCTTTTTTTTTTTTAAATCACGCTACTACAGAATGACTAAAAGACTGATAAGAGGCTCTTTACCTCAAAATTCAGTGAGCGTAAAAACCAAACTGAGCCAAGTTCTTTGCCTTCTTTTTGCCTCTTCTGCCCAAGCCTAATAAATGGACTCTGCAGTACGGAGTCCCACTTATTTCGGGGATGAAGGCATTAGCTAAGTGCCTCCTCTCTTCAAGGCAGGCTTTCAAGGAGATATTTTTCTGGCACTTACTTTGGCAAAGTCCAGTAATTTCTGCAAATTTGCTACTAGAGAATGAGTGCAAGTTTTTACAAATTGCACGTTTTATAATATACTTTTTCTTTTCTGTCCAAATTAAGAAAGTCACTAAACTATTTAAGTCTTCTAATATACAAAGATAAATTGTTTAAATTTTGAAATAAAAATTTTCATAAACAATATATTGTTCTACACATTTTCCACTCATTCCTCCAAATACCTTTAAAAATGTATAGATACGTATGTACATATATGTCAAAATACTCAAACCCAATTTAACTTGATCATATTTAATAAGATTGTATTAATAATTATATTTGAACATTTACTTAATGCTGTCTTTCATTTGCAGAGTTAATTACTAAAGACAATCAGGTTAAATATGCCAAGCATTAGTAACCATTAGTATCAATTAATAACATTAGCAAGATTAGTAATAAATAATCATTTCTATTACTTGCACTTAAAAGTCTACTACTAATACAGGATGAATAATTTCAAATAAATATTTTCCATGACTTAATCAAGAAAGCAGTTTGAGGAAAGCTCATTATCAAAATGGAAAGCAGAATTCACAAGCATCTTGATCTGCAAGGTTCTTAAATTGTTGTGATCATGATCACAGTGAAGAGCTAATGAGAACGAAAAAGACGTCAGATGAAAGAAAGAGGTCAGATAATTAGCCCTGAGTGCCTTTGGACTAAAGGAATATTGGTTATCCCATGTCTTTCTGTGACAAGTTATCAGTTAAATCTTTCTCCTACACAAAGACGGTGTAAACTAAAAGAAAAAAATTACATTTATACGTATTTGTTATCAGTCATTTTCTGTATTGTGCCTTTCAACATCCAGCTAAAAACTTTGTTTTCAGCCAGTTTGTTACAAATTCATGTGTAAAAAAATAAGCTCAAATTTAATCTATCATGGTGATTGCCCCTTTCTTTTGACTGGCTTCCTGTAGAATTGAGCACCTTTTCAGTAAGCATTACTCATTCTATTATTTTGAATCATGAACATAACACAGTTTCATTTTGATATTTCCTAGTCAGTACACATTCATAGATTCAGAATTTTTTTTTCATGGACAAAAAGAAGTATTTTTTGAGCTTATTTCTTTTTTTTTTAACATTTTTTTATTGATAAAAGAAGAATAAAGAAAAAAAAACAAATTTCCACCTCCTCCCAGCCTCCCCTTTCTCTCCCCCTCCTCCCACTCTTCTCCCTCTCCTCCCACTCTTCTCCCCCTCCTCCCACCCCTCTCCCCTTCCCCCCACTCCTCTCCCCCTCTCTCTCCAGTCCAAAGAGCATTCAGGGTTCCCTGCCCTGTGGTAAGTCCTAGGTCCTCCCCCCTCCGTCCATATCTAGGAAGGTGAACATCCAGACTGGCTAGGCTCCCACCAAGCCAGCAGATTGCGTAGGATCAAAACTGTATGCCATTGTCCTTGGCGTCTCATCAGCCCTCATTGTTCGTCATGATCAGAGAGTTCAGTTTTATCCCATGCTTTTTTTGGTAATAGTCCAGCTGGCCTTGGTGAGCTCCCAGTAGATCAGCTCCACTGTCTCAGTGGGTGGGTGCACCCCTCGTGGTCCCGACTTCTTTGCTCATGTTCTCCCTCCTTCTGCTCCTCATTGGGACCTTGGGAGCTCAGTCCAGTGCTCCAGTGTAGGTCTCTGTCTCTATCTCCATCCCTCGCCAGATGAAAGTTCTAAGATGATATGCAAGATATTCGTCAGTATTGCGCTAGGATGGGGTCATTTCAGGTTCCCTATCCTCAGCTGCCCAAGGAACTAACTGGGGACCTCAGCTTGGGCTCCTGGGAGCCCCTCTAGGGTCAATTCTCCTGCCCACCCTAAAGTGGGTCCCTTAACTAAGGATTGTGGTTCCGTGCTCCCCTATCCAACCTTCCTTTATCCCGATCCTCCTATTTCCCCAAGTCCCCCCTCCTTCCCTTCTACCTTTTCTCTCCCCATCTCCCCTTACCCCCTTCCCACCCCACCCCCAAGATCCCACTTTTCTCCCCGGCAATTTTGTCTACTTCCCTTATCCAAGAGGATAACGATATGTTTTTCCTTGTGTTCACCTTCTTACTTAGCTTCTTTAGGTTCGCCAATTGTAGATTCTGTGACCCCTATTTATGGCTAGAAACCAATTATGAGTGAGTACATCCCATGTTTTTCTTTTTGGGTCTGGGATACCTCACTCAGGATAGTGTTTTCTATTTCCATCCATTTGCATGCAAAATTCGTGAAGTCATTGTTTTTTACCGCAGCGTAGTACTCTAGTGTGTATATATTCCATACTTTCTTCATCCATTCTTCCATTGAAGGGCATCTAGGTTGTTTCCAGGTTCTGGCTATTACAAATAATACTGCTATGAACATAGTTGAACAAATGCTTTTGACATGTGATAGAGCATCTCTTGGGTAAATTCCCAAGAGTGGTATTGCTGGGTCCAGGGGTAGGTTGATCCCGAATTTCCTGAGAAACCGAAACACTGACTTCCACAGTGGTTGCACAAGATTGCATTCCCACCAGCAATGGATGAGGGTACCCCTTCCTCCACAGCCTCTCCAGCAAAGGCTATCCTTGTTGTTTTTGACTTTAGCCATTCTGACAGGTGTAAGATGGTATCTCAAAGTTGTTTTGATTTGCATTTCCCTGATTGCTAAGGAAATTGAGCACGACCTTAAGTATCTTTTGGCCATTTGAAGTTCTTCTGTTGAGAATTCTCTGTTCAGTTCAGTGCATTTCTTTCTTTGAAAAAAATCATAGAATTTAAATACCTCACATTCCACCACATATGAATGTATACATAATTTACATCTCTCAAATGAAACATTACAGATTTTCTGACATTTATTATTTTTTTAAATAACAATAATGAAGCAATTAAACTTTGATTAATACAATATTTGCATAATCTTGGCACAATTTACATTATGGCACCCACATTGAGTTTTATATTTTAGACCATTTTTGTATGATCTAACTACCTAGCTAGAGAAGCTGTGCCTTCATGAGAGCACATGCTTGTTTCTGTGCATTCATTATCTTAAGCACACGTACAATGATAATGCTGTCCTTCTGCTGCCATTGCTTGGTACTGGCAGTATTTCTGATTTTTGTTTACAGAAATGATTTCTATTCTGATTGCCATAAGAGCCACTCTCACCAGCATGATTATGAGACAGTGATGGATAGTTAGAGTCTTTATGTATCACTCCTAATGGACTTTAAGCATTAGGGCTCTGCTGTGAAGTAGAGATTTACCATAGGAGCCCTTGTTACCAGCAAGATGATATGTTTCTGATAAATAATTAGAGGTCTGTTTCAGGATTTAAGAAAAAAGTTCAGTATTAACAAACAACAGATATGTAAGGAGTCTGAATGCAAATGATCTGAAAATTTAAGACTTTTCTCAGACATTCAATTGTATGCTGACAAAAGAAAAAATACAAATTAAAATATTGGTCTCTCAGTTTTACAAGTGTGGTGTAAATTCCTGGTGCAGGTTTCCCCTTTCCCTCCTTCTTTGTTTGCATATGCTGCTGTACAATTCTCAAACATGTATTAAATTAATCACTGGCTTTAACAGATTTGTGTTTTCCTACTCCATATCTGTTGTGTACACAACTCACATACACTCAACTTAGATTTTAGAGTTTATCATTGTCAGTAATCCTGAAGTATTGTAAACAAACAAGTTTTCTTTTGTTTTATTTGTAACTGAATTGATCTGTTTCTCCAAATGGAGTGTCTATCTCCATGTGTGTGTCTTGCTTTGTTCATTTGGACCAATGTACCAAATAGAGATGACTAATTCCTTCTGTGAGAAACATTGATGACTTTGGCTTATTTCCGAGCCTTTTACAGGAAAATTTATTCATTATATACCATGTTATACGATTTATAAATAGATCTGATGCCTTCTTGAGGAAGAGACATGGTCAGTCGTCCTTATCAACTTAGACCAGGAAACCCAATATGGACAAGTTCAAAAACCACACTATGTATGGACTGCTCATGCATGCTAAAAAATGTAATGTACCATGTCAGAGTCCAATTTCTCATTTGTGCTTTTCATTTAGGTCGTTTTGATCATATTTCTTCTACTAGCATATTTTTGTTCTTAGAAAAACTGGATAATATATGTCATTTTTTTTCTCCTAAAGACAACTTAACTATGGAAAACAGGTTTTACAATAGTTTAAACAACAATCATTTACACTTTATAAGCTATGAAATTGTGTTCACTTTAACAAGTAATTACTTTGTTTCAAAGTGAGGGAAAACATCAAATCTTAATCTACTATAGTTGAAGCAAGAAACTAAAATAACAATGTATGCCAATTAAATCACTCCTATAATTGTTCTGACGTAAGTGTATAATTTTACGTCTGTCTTTTAGTTTTCCACTAAAGATATATCCTTTTCTCTGAATGTCTCTTTGAATTTACTTTCTTTCTTTCTAATTGAAGATGTACTTCTACTTGTCATCACTTAGATATTTAATATTTATCTATCTGCATATTTTTTCCTTTGGGTTGCTGGGTTAAACTAGTCAATGTGGGTTATTTATATTTGGTTTATTGTTTTTAACTTTAAAGAATACAGTAAAGCTTCAGAAATGATTTGATTATACCAGAGATTGAGTCCAATTATAATAATTACGTTGTCATACCATAATACTATTGACTTGTTAATTTAAGTAACTATTACTTACTTTCTAATATTCTAAAGCCAGAGTCTTAACATTTTTATGCTAAAATGTTTAGTGAGTCCTACCTTCTTGCTCTACAAATAATCACCTTCTTGTGTCCACCTGGCATAGGGACAAGAGTAAATATCTTTTGATGTGTCTTTTAGTGCTGCTGATCTTAGATGAAGGCCCTGTCTTATGGTCAGGTCTAAATAATTGTTTCTCCATAGTCTTCCTGAACATACATTCACATCCCAAGTATGGGTTACATACGAAGGATTTGTGGGACTCTGAGACTTTGAGACACTGTTCTGGCAAGTAATTTGGGATTTTTTCTCACAATCATAAAGTTACTACTATTTCTTTTTAATTTCTTTGTGGTTCTGTGGTTAATGAACTTCTTTTGATATTATTACCTGGTCCTGTCTGTGTTATATCCACTCTTGTGGTTGGGTTAAGGAGTCATGTGTAAGGGCTTAGGAATCTATATTTCTATTTAATCTACAGTGCCAATCTTAAGAAGTTTGTTCATGGCAGGTCTAAATAATAACTATACACCATCATTGTGATCCATAGAAGACATTGATAATCATCATTAGTATCATTTTAGCAGGAATTAATGCATTAATATGTTAAAAATCATATGCTAGTGTTTAGTGGATTGTTTTAGTTAAAACTAAAGCAACATATCTGACCGCTTAGACTAGTCAAGCAGATAGTCAGTTCTGGCAGTTCTAGTGTGTATTTAGTAACCTGCTGCAGTAGAATGTGAAAAATAAATTGAGGGATAGAAGCAGAAAAACTGATGCTGTTCTACCTCTTCCTCTTGGTTCATGAAAATCTATAGCTTTGTAGAACATCCACTTTTTCCTAGAAGCCTAAGGTACCCAAAGACCTGTCAACATCATGAGGTCAGAATAGTAGGAGAACTGAGGATGAGAATACTTACCCAAGTAAGCACTCTAAACTGACCTTCAGAGGCTCTATCCCTCAGATATTAAGCATGTTGTTATAGTTTATTTGCCATAGGTTATGTAAGCTGTCTCTTTCTGAAATGATATTTAGGTAAAACATTTAAAAAAAGAAAGCAGGACTCTGAGTTGGAGATTTATTTCTATTTTACAATTGGGTCAATGTAAGGATACAACCGCTAAGAATTGCTTTAAGTCCCAGGTGTAACAGCAAAGAAGAACAAAAAAGTGGGCTTGGGGTCTACAATCCAAACTGGCAGCTGTACCATATTATCAGATCCTTGCAGCAGGTTATAAAAGAAGGTAACATGGTGACGCTTTCAAATTAAAGCTTGTTCCTCTAATAACTCATATAGACAAAGAGAAATGAAAATTAGAGAAGACATTGAATTTTTTAGAAAGTTCTGTTTGAGAGTGAAATTCCAGGATCATGGAGGTTGATGCCTGCAATGCCGGCCATCAGGATTTATCTGCTGCTACTTGTCTTGGGAAGTTACAGGGAATTATCAAAATGGATGACATTTCCCCCCATCAGTTTGATAAAAATGTATAAAAATATACATCAGGAGAGAGTGCATTGTTATTACAATGTATGTTCCAGCTTCCTCTTTATGGAAGCTAATGAATTATCCTATTACTTACCAATAAGGGTGCAATTAGCACAACCTAATATTTCTTTATCCTAATGTAACAGACTCAAAGAAATAACTACCTATAGGACAGAATGTGATAAATACTCTCCCACTGTGCAACTGAAATGGACTTCTTGGCTATTTGGGGAGGGATATTTTTATAAGTAATACCCCTTCTTCAGTACAGATGCAGCCTTTAAGGAAAAAAATATTAGAAAACTCTGACAGGCAGTTTCTATCTCACCATTATTTGAAATGTCTATCTTCAAATTCATACTTCAGATTATTGGGTAAAGTATTTGAATTCCTAAATTATCCCAAAGTATGTGCAATCTCATTCTTAATGGTCTTGTGTCTCAAAAAAGTGGATGTAATCTGCATTCATTAGAAGGGGAGGGAAATGGGAGGCGGGGAGGAGGCAGAAATTTTTTTCAAAAAAAATTAAAAAAAAACATAACATTAATGTTATAAATTGCTAACACTACATTGGTTTACTATTCATTTTGTTTTACATTTTACTTTTAATTTTTTAAGTTAAAAATCATTCAAAAATGACAATTCCTGAAAAGTTGTTAATTTACCCATAAATACAATTCAATAAACGTTTTGCAAATAGATATATTGAGCTATTATAGAAATTCAGTGACAGTTTTGAACATGGCTCTAAATTAGTGTGCTTTTTCTTTTTTTATATAATTGATAGTATATCTGGTAAAAACAACACTAGTTAGATAATTGGGAGGATAATTATACCAATTTCTGTCAGTCATTATGCAAAAATGTAATAGTAAAGCAATAGCTTCCTGGTAGAAATGTCCAGTTTGTGAGCTTAAATTTGATCAAGGGTTAACGAGAGTACTCTGTGCCATTGTTTCAGGCACTCCCAATGAGTAATGCTAAGAATCAATCTATAGCTGTAATTGAGGTTATGGCTACAGTATGTGACAGCAGCTATGAATTGACCTGTCCCATTTGCTGTGGCTCATTAAGACATGTAGTCTTGGAGAATTGGGAAGACAGTTTGCAACAAATTAGAGCAAGAGTTCTGTTCAGCCAGGTAGAATCTACAGATAAGGCCTGGGGCCAGGTTGTGTATCACAAAAAAATTCTTTATAATGCAGTTTATACAGCACAACCTTATTTTAACTGTATTGTTAGACTCAACAGAGTCGCCGCAACAATAGCTCATTAGGGTCTCTCTATAGAGAACAATGGAACCTATACTACTATGTGGTATTTTTTTTTCCTATGGAAACCTGTGGGTATGCCATTATCAATCTGTTGTGAGAAAAAAAAGAGTCAGTTTGAGATTGATAGCAGGCCAGTCTGTGTACCTATTTTTACCTCTGGACAGAGTGAAGATGGGTCTAAACTGCTATCTTCCCCTTATTACTTGCTACATGCAATAATGTAACCTCTGTATGACTAGAAGCAGCCCAAGGCCAGCTGAAAAGAAAACAAATTCCAAGTATTATGAGACTATCTGGTATCTAAAGTTATTCTTAAATACTCCTGTTTTCAAAAGTTTCATGCAACTTTTTTATTCTAATCCTTAGTATTGTCTAAAGCAGAACTTACTTATTTTAGTTCCACCTTGTTTCATTTTCCTTGGGCTTATAATACTTGGAAATTTAGTATCACATTTAATTTCATACATACACACAGCAACATAAACAGTGTACATTTTATCTTGACAAACACCTACCCTCTTTTGGAATCCCAGAGAATCAGAATTATAGTGAGAGAGAGTAAGAGTCCCCTTTGTGCTGGGGATGTGCTTTCTTCCTCCCCCTTTTTTGATGAATCACACATAATGAAAGGAACTACTTGCAGTGAAGATTTGCTTTTGTTCACGTTTTGCTGAGTGTGAAATAGAATTTCTATATACTTCAATTTTATTGAAACTTACCTCGTATCTCACAATGGCCTCAAATTTACTATCCTTCCTTTCCACTCCATCTCTTTTTCTGCTGATATATGGGCCTCTTTTTTAAACCCCCTGAATCAATGAGTATAGAATAACCTACTGGAGTATGGGTAGTTTCTCAGAGGCCACATCGTAGGGAAAAAAAAAAAAAAACAACTGACTATAACTCCTCCAATAGTCTTCAATAGCCAGTAGTGATTCAACTAGGATTAGAACTTCATAAACCTTTTCTAGTCTATGCTGAGTCATGGAAGGTTTATTGTATATCACCCTGTAGAAATATTGACTCCAAATAGATCAAGGCCCTTAAGCCCTGACTTCAAAAGAGGAGAATGTAGAGAATAAATTTCAATTTATAAGCATAGCAAAGGAATTTCTACCTATGACCTTGGTAGTACAGGCATTAAGCCCAAGGATTAAAGAGTGAGATTCCATGGAATTAAAAAGATTCTGGATAGTAAAGCGAATCACCATCCTATTCAAGCAGCTGACCAATACACAAGAAAAATTTCTTAGCAAGCTTTGCATTTGACATAAGATTTGTGTATAAATTATACAAGGAGTAAATATCTGAACAGTAACAGCAATAACAAACTATGCAAACCTGGTCCATGGAACTAAATATATCTCAAAGGAATAAACACAATTGATAAAATGATATTTTAAAAAAGTTCACTATCTCAGTCATGAGGCACTTAAAATTAAAGGTACTTTGGTATTTCATTTATTATGGTCAGAATGGTTATGACTGGGGGAATAAGACATATTAAATGATGGTATACATGTAATTAAAGGGAAATGAGTTTGTAAACTGGCACAGAATCTATGGGGATCAACTTGGAAGTTCTTCACATAGAGATAAGTAGATCTACTACATGGTCAAGCTATTCTGCTTGGGCATATTCTCCATTCTATTGTAATTGTATTATTCATCTATCACCACCGCTCTGTTCATAATTTCCAGATAATGTAATAAGTATAGAGTCGTAACAATGAATGAACAATGAGACTTTGTTCATATGCATGATAAAATATTATTCAGCTGTAAGAAATATGACTTTGTTAAATTCAGAGGTAAATGGATGGAGTTTGAAACAGTCATTCTGAATTAGGTAACTGAGACTCAAATAGACAAATAACAGTTTGACACACAGTAGCATTGGCCCTGAATCTTTGGTGTTTAAATTGGAGCATCCACAGTAGGCAAGGAAATAGTAACAGTCATATTAGAGGGAAGTGGGGATAAAACATGGGTGCTACAAAAGAGGAAAGAGAAAGAATGGAATGGAAAGTGCTATTTAGGATAGGAGTGCAGTGTAAAGGTGGGCATATGAGAAAGAAGAAAAACTACTCTAAGTATCTTTGAAACTGCTCCATGTAAATATCCTATGATAGATGCATTGGAAAGTGTTTAAATGATGTTACTCCATAATGGAAGTATAATGTCTCTCCCAATTGCCACAGGATATCAAATGGAAAGCACAGTGCCAGGAATGGGCTACCACTTTATTTGTTGCTGTTCAGAGGGGTTCCACAGAGAAATATAAACAACACAGGCTATTGCTGTTGCTGTTGGTTACCCTCTAGAAATTGATGCAAGTGCCGATTGCTGAAGACATCACACACTTGAGTCACAGAACATGGACAAACCAGGCTGATATTCAACTGAAAGCTACATCCTTACTGGCCAGCTTTCATAGTCTTGAAAGTTATATGCATGACACATGAAGAGAAAAGATAGTCAGCAGTTTTAATCAGCTGTGAATACTGAAACCTACAGTAACAACTGCCCTTCCCCTCTGTGCTCACTGCTGCAATAGTTTGTTGTATGAACATTGTAGAAGTTTCTAACTCTTTTCTCATAGGGTTTTACGTTCCTTCCCCAAAAAGGAACCCATGTCTATTACTGTTAAGCAGGCCCAAACACATACTAGCTAGGTCGTAAGACAAAAGTCAGAACCTGGTACAGTTAATCTTCAATATGGACATAATATTAAAGTGCTGTCTAAGTTCTTGTGGCCATAATCATAGAGTAACTCATCTCTCAACCATCACCATAAAATCTTGCTTTTATAGTAAATGATAGAATGATTAATACAGAAACTCACAATTGGTTAATGTTTAAAAAAAAAGCAAGAGACTGCCATATTCATATCTAAGTTTGATAACTATGTCACATTCATCCCTCAAGGCTCAGGGACAGCTGTGGAAAATGGATCAGAAAGATTGTAAGGGCTAAAGACAGTAGACATTATCACCAAGCCAGCATTTTTCCAGATCTGACAGCACTATTGCAGACATAAACCCACACTAGCAGGGTCTTCATGCATAACACCTCCACAAGATCAACCAGCCCGAATCCCATAAAACACATGAAGGAATATGGATAATCAATAATTCTGGGCTGCTTAATTGTCAATTAATGGTTGCTTCAGGGTGAGAAAGCCTTCAAAGTCTAAGGTTTCAGACTTAGAGAAGCTGCCTACATTCCAGTAGATGGTCCTATACCATTTTACATACAAGCATAATACCTACATTAAATTCTCTCTGTAAGTTTTTTTAAGCACTTGAAACTTTAAGAAAAAGTGGGGAAGCAAGGAGAGGAAGAAAGAGTAGGATGGGATGAAATTGAAGGCATTGATCAAAATATACATTGCGTAAACGTATGAAATTTTAAATATCAAAAAGAGGTGACCTTAAATCCATTTTGTAAATAGAAGTACATGGGGAAAATAAATTCTTTCAGTGTAGGTTTCCTGCCTAGACAAGGACATTGTCTGCACAAAGGGTAAGTATGAAGCCCACTAAGCAGGAGGAAGAGAATTAAATGCTCTGGGTAGATGAGGACAGATTTTCTATGTTGAATGGACATTTTGGCTCCAGATCGAAAAGAGTACATTCATTTATCAGTATTTATTTACATTCTAATTATATTCAATTTATTTATTATCATGCACAGCAGCATACAAAGTATTGTTTATTTCTTAATTTAGGAAGTATTTTAACTACCCCAGTGGGATTAAAGGTGGCTGTGAACAAGATGCCTTTTAACAAACCATTGAATATGAAACTAAAACTTGAAGACTGAGTAAACTTGCCACACCACTATCTAGTGTTATAAGAGGAAAATAACTTTCTGAAGCCTTTGTTGCAATCTATACATTACTCTAAAAGGAAAAGTGAAAGGAACAGCGTCGTCTGAGTAAATTCAGAAGGAACTCCTTATCCAGTTGACAGAAATGATTGTGCCCGGCAATCGCTGTTTGCACCAAGCTGATGAGTGTGTGTCAGCCCAGCTTTGAGAAGGAGCAATGTACATGTCCAAATCTGGTGTAAGCGTTCCTGCGGATGATAATGCCACATCAATATTAAGCCTCCATGGTTTTCTTTGCTTGGCCTCTACAATCAACAACTTGACAAGTGATGTGCTCAGCTGCATCTTTGGAACATGAGAAGTCCTTGAGAAGATTAGACGTGGCATGCAACCAAGGCTTCCCACAAAAGTCAATTTGGCATCTGCTTCTTTAACTGGCAGAACTATCAGTGAATAAGGGAAATAGCCATGATTTCTTGTACATGACATTTGTTCTGTCTTTATGCACGGCTTGTATTTTTAACTGTCTCAAGGTTAAAGTAAGTATTTAATTCCAAAGCAATGTAAGGTGAATCGATTTGTTGAAACCTCATTGGTTATAGAAAAAGAAAGTTTTTTTTTTTCCTCTTGAAGCAGGGCATTTATCACCCTGAAGTGTCCATTGCATCCCATATTATTTTTCTCGACTATACTCTTTTATTATGTGTTATTTGACAACTCCTGGTATTTTTCTTATTGTTTCTATGCATTACTCTCATGACTCCTCAGTTTCAATGGTTGGTTAGCCATAACCTCATCTTATAGGCATGATTGAAAAGCTATTGAACTGAATTTCTTGGAAGAAAGGTACAGTTATCTTCATTTAAAATTGACCTCATATGATTTGTGCGCCCATTAAAGTTTAAAAGCTAACATCCTACAATTTCTCTAGCTACTGTGCTATTTTCAAGAATACTGTTGGCTAGGAGGTACTGGCAAATGTTGTAATGATTTTTTTTCCCTTTACGCTGAGGACCGGTGGTCAAGAAACACTTTACTTTAAATATTGAGTATTAGACCCTGGTTAAAACACTAATGTTTTAGTTCTTAAGTACAGTGACAGATAGAACCATATAGAGGACTTTTGGAAAATTTTTAACATTTAGATTTAAAAATTGCATACATGAATTCTATATTTCTGTCATTTCCACCCTCTTCCTCCCCTTCAACTCCTCACATGGCCCTCACATTCATGACTTTTTCTTTCAAAAATATTATTACATATTTATGATAAGCTATTTAAGCTATTAACCACACCGTTTTGCAAATAATATAGTTTCTGTGTGACTATTACAGGTCTGGGCATGATGGAAACCTTCTACAAGAAATTGGCACTCCAACATGTGCTAGCTAATTTCACATAAAACCTGGGTGGGGTTGGAAAGGAATTCTACACACTAAACAGAAAGGTTTAGCTGCAATTTTTTTTTTCGGATGGGCTCAGTTTGCTGGCAGCATGCAGAAGCTCCTTTAAGAGAGGTCTTCCTGATTCAGTGGTAGCAAAAATCAAAACAAAACAAAAACCCACGCAGTTTCTAAATGGCAGCACAAACCACTCTGGCTGTTTCAGGAGGCAGAGCACTTGAAAGGCATTCATGGTCCTGGGTGCTTGTGTGCCCACTCAGGATTTGGAGAAAAGTAGCTGAGACCATGCCCATGGTCAGCACTCACTGCCTGGTCAGGTAGTGGAATAAAGTCTACTAGGCATACACAGAGATATTTCCAGGCAACGTAATAGACTCCACGGCAGAGTTGAGGTTGTGGGGATGGTACCCACAAGGCAGTCTCAGAGGCTGTAAACATTCTTCCTCCAGGTGGGACTGGGTGGAGCCAACAGGCAGGGCCTTCTTGGCTCTAGCCAAGTCCACTTGGTGAAAAAAAAAGGAAAAAGATGCTTCTAGTCAGAAAATAATTACAGATACACAATAAAGACAGATTCAGATAAAAATTACCTCTAAATGGGTCATAATGTTGGATAAATGTACATAGGCTTAGGAGAGAGAAGAAAAAGAGTATAGAGAGTTATAAAATAAAATAAATCATTAAACAAACAAAGTCTTTATAGAAACAGAGTACAGGCAGTCATAGATTAAAAGGAATAAAGAAAAATAAGACACAGAAAGATGGAATATACACAGAGTCTGGATTATGTATATAACTATGTTTTCTTTTAATACTTTGACTGTAGAGATCCATTTGATTCTGGGGACTGCTTAGCTAAACCAATATACATGTTTTTAAAGTTTCTTGACTTCAAAATTTTAGTCTAAGGATTTTTTGCTTTGGAAAAGAGGTTCTTCTTTTGTTTCCACAGATGAAGAGAACTTGTGGATTCATATCAGGCTAATGTTATTTGATGGTCAAAGACCCCAGAAAAGTTGCCATGAACACCCCCAAAAATTCTTCATGCAACAAAACATAGGAAGCACTTTAGAGAGAACTATGCCCAAATTCCCTAAATGATTGTTTATAAATGTTTGTTTACATTTACAGGGGGATATGCTATAGAGATTTGCATTGGTATAGATCTTGTTTTATTGGTACAAATTTAAGGTCAATTTTGTTATATGTGTATTTCTGCTCTTGATTAAGGTATTGTGTTTGCATAGCTCATTTAAAAATGTAATGTATAATTAAGAAATACAGGTTAATAAGTAGTCATCTGTAATAGTCAAGCTTGTAGTGATGTTAGTTAGATTTTTCTAGATATATAGAGATATATTTTAGTTAGGTAGTCTTCAAATCTTTCAAAGACCTTCATGATGTGGCATTTAAAATGTTTTAATAACTTAGGACTTTTCATGACATGAGATATATCTTCTTTTGGCAGCACCAATTAATTCAAGGGGAAAGGGGGCATCAAAGAGGCTTCTAATGGAGTTTGCTAGGCATTTCGGAAAGAAACTGCTCTTGCCTGGGCTGCTTGATGTTATAATGTGTGAGCTGGATATGCAGGACCCACAGAGAGATGACTACTGTACTTGCCTAAAGGTGAGACAGTCTTTTGGGGTTCCTGTTTCATGAAAGAGTCTGTCAGACATTCTGCAAGACACAGAAGAAAGTGAATGTCAAACTACCAATATAGGCGGTACGGTCTTTGAAATTTTCTGCTTCATGTAAAAGTCTGCCAGACACTATGGGCATGTAGGCTGAAAATAGATGCCCAACCAGTACAGAAAAAATTAGGGTGACTGTCCAAGCAGCAAGATGTCTCTGACAATTCTAGAGTTTTGGAAGTTGCTTACAATGCACTTCCTGTTAACTTGGGTAATATTATATCCTTCTGGAGTCTTTAGTGGAGTTGAAGAATAAATACTTATAATTATAGTTTTCCTTAGTTATGATAAAAGATAAAGTAGATATAAGTATTGTAACTGTAATTCTTGCTTGATAACTGTTTTGTTATATGTAATTTTACTGTGTTAAAATTAAAACCTCCCTTTTTATTTAGACAGAAAAAGGGAGGTGACATGAGATTTCCCTCTGTATGCTGTGAATATCATTGTTAATAAAGAAACTTTCTTTGTTCTGCGATAGGGCAAAAGAGTAGAGCTAGGTGGAGAAACCTAAACTGAATTCTGGGAGAAGGAAGGCAGAGTTGAGAAATGCCATGGAGTCTCCAGAGGAGAAAGACAAAAGCTGTCAGTTGGAATTTTGCCAGTAGGCCATGAGCCTCATAGTAAAATATAAAATAATGGAAATAGTTTAATTCTAGATGTAAGAATATGGCTAGAAATACACCTTAGTGATTGGCCAAGCAGTGATTAAATTATTACAGTTTCTGTGTGGTGCTTTCGGGAGTCTGAGTGGCCAAGAAATGAACAAACAGCCTCCTACAACAAAGAAGTTTAATGGTGAATGAGCTGAACAATTTCTAATATGTCATTTTGCTCCAAACATCACACCCCACTAAATACACATGACAAAATCTTCATAGAAATGCAAACATTAACTAAATGATATCCTAAAGAAGGGATAAAAATAAAATCTGAATATAAAAAAAATAAGACCCCATAAAAACCTGAGCCATTCCTGTTTCAATCTGGACACCAAATATATAATTGGGGGTAGGTTTGTATCTTCATTGAAATTATATAGTAACTTTAATTATCAAACTCAAACAGAAAAGAAGTAACATTCATTGTTTCTATTGTAATACACATTTTAAAAACAGGTTTTTGCCTGAATTTTTTGTAAATTTATTCCTTATGTGCCAGTATTTTCAGAGCTAGTGATTATCTTCAGTGCCTCCTGGGATTCTATAGTAAACTAAAGCAAATCACTGTAGTAAACTAAAGCAAATGCATGGAAATGCAGCGACTGAAACAGTCGCTAAGGCAGAATAATGACCAAGTTAATAACTTATTGGCACTTCAAAAAATCCAGGAGGGTTAATACAGACAAGTTTTTTCCTATGGTACAATCATGGTTTCCAGACAGATAGTGAATAAAGTAAACAACAACGAAAGTCTAACATGGCTAATCTTGCCATCCAACTTTCACTGGTATCCCCTGTCTCTACTCTCCAAGGATGGAAGTACAGATGGGCTGCCCTGCCCTCTCAGCATTTTGGGTGCTCTGTCATCAAAAAATCAAATCTTCATGTTTTGGGGGCATGTGTTTTAACCACTTAAGTGTTTTTTGAACAAACAAGCATTTGCTGTTAGTATAAGAAGCTACACTTGTAAAATGGTGAGGACCTGCATACCTGCCTTAGTGAGAAAGTTAATGGTAAAAAAGGAAGAAGAAATAAGTTTGGATCCCCCAAACCTATGAGAAACAATTGTGGGAGTCTGTGGCTATAATCCTACTTCTGGAGAGGTAGTGGCAGACAGATTCCAAAGATGGACTGAAGATGATAAACACATGTTGAACGTGTACTCCAGGCTGGATGTTTTCCATTCTATAGTGTTCCAGCTGAATCTAGTGCATGCAGGTTAGAAGAGGATTGTGGAATTGCCTATAAGTAACGAGCTAAATCACAAGCATTGGCAATTCAAGATTGTCTATTGTACTTTATAAAAATAATAAAAAGTTATAATCCTACATAAACTTACTGTGCACTTATAATTTTAGTTTTAAAATAATTTATTGTATTATATTAGTCAAAAATAGTCTGTGGTCTCCGACAGTTAAAAACAAGCAAAAAGATTAATTCTATACAGAGGACTGCACTAATGTAGAGGGAACAGCTGGTGCCTGTCTTCCATCTGGAAGGCTGGAGGCTGGATGGGGCAAATAGCAGGGTAAGGATGGAGGTAACAGATGGATAGCCTCAGGATTTCTCTTGGGCCAAGCAGAAATAGCAGAGGTTGAGCCAGCCTGAGTAGATTGAATGTGTCCTGACAAGCAAGATGATAGCTTACCAAGGCAAAAGAATCTTAAATGAATACAGACCCTTCCTGTACAAAGAGAAAATGGGACAACTACACAGAGTATGACTAAGATGAACTGTATGGAGAGAGAGGAGAGAATCCAATGCTATGTGAATGTTAAGTCTCTTCATGAATGATTTTGATTGGATCATCACAAAATTTTACTACCTTTCTTTTCTTGATATGCTGGAGTAAACCTTAGGCACAAATTGGCCACAGATTCTGTTACTTACAGTATGAAAAGTACATTTCATAAAATATTCTACCATTAACCAAATGTTTTTAAGGATGGGTACACAGAAAGATGTTAAAACCACTTCTGAACAGTCTGTCTTGAAGTAGTTGAAATTATACAGATACTAAATACCAGTTCACAAAAGTGATCATTTCCTACTGTAAAAATTCTGTTTGGCTTCCATTCACATTCATCCTATAGCTTTAATGAACTTAACCTAAACTAATATAAATGTAAAAATCTAATTGTTATAAAAATATATGTTTGTGGTTGTGGCTTGATTATGTATTTCACTTTGGAAAAGCCTAGCTTGTAAACAGTACTTTGGAAAGTAAAAGTAAAGAATTAAGAATATAACACCCAGTTTGTAGGGTTATTTGCTCTGTAAAGAAGCAAGAGTGTTCTCTATGTTACTGAAGAAAATAATATTAATATAGGTAGCTGTGGGTGTCCAAGTTCAGAGAACTATTTGTGTGTTTTGTAAATGAGTATTTAGAGTCCTTAGAGGTCTGTTATAATTTTACCATTCAAGTTAACCATGTGAATGCATAAAAACTAGAAGGAATATAGCCATGCACAACTTTGAGTCAACTGGAAAAATATTATTGCCTAATTAAAATATAAGTGACATAATTATGTCAAAGTTTTCACTGCAGCTTGTGTAAATTGGCTCATTAAAAATATCTTTAATGATTGTTTTAATCCATTTTCTTTGTTTCATAAAGAAGTCTGGTAGCTTGATACTCTCATGACTGAGCACTCAAGCTCCTGCAGCAGTCAGTGTTTGCTCAACCTTCTGTGAAGACTTCTGTGCTGAATAGCAGCATGGGAGAAGATACCATATTGGTGAGACTTGTTAGAAATTCAGTTTCATTATCTTGTAAGATTATCATGTACTGGCAGAGGCTTCACCCTACATCTGATCTAATATTGATTTTTTTTCCAAAATAGGATTGGAAGGTTGTCATTCTACCTCTACCATGGGCATTTGTTTCTCCAGCTCAAAAATGGTAATTTATTTTCAGGTTAATGCTACTGTGAGGTCAGAGAATTTGAGCTTATTTTTCCTCTTTCAAAGTTGTTGACAACAGATGTGGTTACAAACAAGAGATTCTGAACCTAGGGTGTGGTTGATTAGTATTGAGTAAAGGTGCATACACTCCACCTAGACCAAAAATCAGAGAATTGAAGTCTTTTCCTTATATCATGTTGATGATGTCTGTTGCCTCCCCTCTCCTTTTTGGAGTGAAGTATATAAGCATGTGGCAAATAAAAGATTCAGGATTCAACATTCACTGAATTTCCTTCTGAATGCTGGTCTGTGTTTCTGCCTCTTATTTCCCTCATATCTCTGTTCCTTTTACTTAATATTTCTATTCCTCCTACCCTGAAACATATGAGCTTTGTCGAGGCTGGTCTTCAACATCTTACCATTGTAAAACATGAGAAAGCATTTTACTCCTCAAGAGAGGCACTTGCCCACAGAAAAGCAGGATTAAATGGTGTTTGTAAGAGTTATGATTAATGAATCACCTTTGCTCACAACCTATGACTTGGAAAGACAGAACCTAAGATTTAAATTCATTGTCTTTTCTTTCCATCCATCCATTTTAATAATAATTTTAAGAGTTTTTGATTTTTTCCACCATCATTTCTTCATCCTATATATGTTCCCAAGGTTTGCTCTTGTTATAAGTGTACCAACCGTCAAATCCCATGTGTGAGTAATGACCTATGTTTATAAATAAACCAAGCAAGACTATAGGTATTTTGTGATATCTCAAAGGCCTTCTGGATCTTTGTTTACAGTGGTGTTTTCTTGTCTTTATTTATGATTCATAATAAAGTCCACAATAGGACAATGGCAGAAAGAATCATTTCTGTTGCTTCTCATGCATCATGTTCAAATGAAGTAGAGATTAGGCTACTTGACTGAGCTCTTTTATTTCTATATTCTACTGCTTAGAACTATAAATAGCTTTCTTGTTCATTCTTACAAATATTCCTTTCCCTGTAGGCTTACTTTCTAGTTATAACCCTTACTTTCTTCTTCCTTACCTTTGCTTTACTTTTCTCTCCTTTCAGTGTAATTTCCTGTGAATGTAGATCAGGTAATAAATTGCTGGACAATCAGAAGCAAAGCCATGTTTTCTATCCCAACTCTGTATAAACTGGATAAATTTGAGAGAAAGTGGAATTCCAAAGGGATCTTTACCCTTAGCTACAAATTGAGTTTTGAGGCCAGCTTAGGATACATGAAACCATGCCTCAAAAACAAACAAACAAAAAAAAAACTGATATACAACAATTGTTGCTCTTCACTACATGGAAATAAGAATTCAGGCACAGCCTTTCTTGTCTAGAAACTTATTCAATATCACATCAGTTGTATCATATGACATATATAATTGATAAGTTAATTATTCATTCTACATCCTTCCCCATAGAGTACATGCCCGATAAGGGCAAAAGTAACATCTACTCATAGCGGCAAAACCACAGAAGCTGATAAAAAAGCAAAGACTGACAAGAATAGGAGGAATCAATGACCATCTTAAGATTTTTTTACTAACAATTTTCTCTGTGTGGAGTTGAGGATTTCAAACTATATCCCCACCAATGTTGTTTCCAACTCCTGTTTATAAAAGTGTTAATTTGTTACCTAAATCGCAGACTTATTCAATGAAAATTACAGCAGAAATCCCTAAAGTCTTCACAACTCAGTATCAAATGAATTCACATTTGCATCTTTAAATGCTGTAATTAGTATATGTACATCAAACCTCCAGTTTTATCAACAGAAACACAACTCGTAAACTAAAACATTTTCAGATTTGTAGCTTTGAAAATAAATAGATGAGTTGTAGTTTTTGTTTCAGTTTCTGTTCAGTAATTTGTTTTCTTCAAGATATTTATCCTTTGTCTACAGTAGATTCAAACATAATGTAGTATAACATTTTTGTTTTGGTACTGTATTATGGTTCTTTTGAGAAACAGAGATGACAGAGAGATGTGTGTGTGTGTGTGTGTGTGAGAGAGAGAGAGAGAGAGAGAGAGAGAGAGAGAGAGAGAGAGAGAGAGAGAGAGAGAGAGAGGACAATAGAAGATACAGAGACAAAAAGACAGAGAGAAAGAGAGAGGATAAACTTTAAGATACATTGGAATGCCAAGGAAATAGGCTTCAATACCAAGATTCAAGCCTACATTTTATGGTTTTACTCTTCTTACTTTTTTTTTTAATTTTAGATGTGCGTAAGAGTCATCACTAATGACCATTTGACACAGTCTATATTAGACTGATATGAAGTATCCTCTGGAAATTAAATTAGTTCACAATTCTTCATTTTAACCTTTGACACAATCTCAGAGCAAGGGCAAAAACCAATCACCGCCTTTACCAATATAATACAAGAATGGTCTCTAACCCAGTTGCTGTTATTGTTGCCCTCTGACACCATTAGAGTGGCGTCTCTGCATTCCACATTGCTCTCAGCACTGTTTCCCCTAAGCTCCTACTGGGATGGCCTGATTCAGCACTGCTTTCACTGTTTAACCATTTTCCTAGACCGAAGTCCAGAAGTCTTCCCAATTTTTCAATAAATAGCTTGGTAAATCCTCTCATAACAATAGCTAAATTTTTCATACCCATTTCGTCTTAGTTACTTTTTAAAAAATATTTTTATTCGTTTTACATACCAACCACAGTTCACCCGAATCAACTTCCTCAGAAAGGGTAAGGCCTCCCACGAAGAGTCTACAACGCACAAAGCCTGGTACATTTAGTTGAGGAAGGACCAAGCCCATTCTGGTCTGCATCAAAGCTGAGCAAGGCATCTTAGTACAGTAAATGGATTCCAAAATGCCAGTTACATAACAGGGATAGATCCTAGTCCCGTTGCTGGGGGCCCCACAAACAGACACAACTACACAACTGTGGCCCATATGCAGAGGGTCTAGCTTGATTTCATGCAAGCTCCACAGCTGTAGGTCCTGAGTCCATGAGTTCCCATGTTTTTGGTTCAGCTGTCTCAGAAAATTTCCCATTGTAGTTACTTTTTTTTTATTGCTTTGAAGATACACCATGGTCAAGTCATCTTACAGATGTTTTGCCCTACCTATTTGGGCTGAATTGAAATTTGTTTATAGTTCCCCCCCAAATTATGCATCCTTATTATATTTACATTTGCCTAAGTACTAAATCTATCATAATTTAATGTAGATCATAAATGTCAGCATACATATAAAACTAATGTGTAGTAAAATACAGAGGATAAATATGTAGATTATGTATTTAATGTTCAATTTATTTATTGAATCTTTTGTCAAGACTATGTAAAAAGAAGAAATAGTACATGTAGATCTGTGGGTACTGAAATGCAGATGTATTATTTTGTTCAGGAAAACTATAGAAGTAATAAATGAGTTGGATTGGGCTTTGGTTTATAGGTAGACTGAATAGTTATAAGAAATCAGGTTCCCTAAACTATAAATAATAAACAAATTATAATATATACCCAGATCCAAAATTCTCTTCACTTTAAATATGAAGGAAGTGAGAAATCTAATGAAAATATGTAAACATTTTCCTACCTGTGAATGCCCAAGGGTGCTCATCAATGAGAGGGTAAAATAAGTCTGTTTTGTTGTTTGTTTTTGTCGTATTTGAAAATTAAACATCGACATACATATTCATACCATTATTACTTTAAAGCCTTTTCACTCTTCCTGAAATATTACCCTTCCTGTCATCCCATTGTACTCAGCCATACTATTTTTGGTTTTTTAATTTTTTGTATTGAGCCAACTCATTCTTGTACTCAGGTAAAATATTTACAAAGGTTAGTAAAATCATTAAATTATTTGATTTATCTGAGTTAAACTTCCAAAAATGGTTAATGAGGGTCAATATACATCAAGAGCAGAAAAGTACCTTTCCTGAAGTTCACACTGACACATATTTTGTGTTCCCTGGAGAACGGATGCCAGGACCTCTTTCTCCTTTTGGAGACACTGTAAGAGCAAGACTGAACTCTCAGGACTTCCTGGTGGCTCTCAGACACAGCAGGCTGACTGAAGCCCATGAGTCATAAGAGAAAGAAATAGTTTCTATTTGGAAAATGGACATCTTTATAACTGGTTTTCACTTCTCAGATATTCTCCATATGTTTTCTCCCTTTCTCTGAAAGAGCCTGATAACATTTAACAATCTTGACATGGATACAGCTATTATTAAATACAAAAGGAAAATGTAGGAAAATTTATCCTTTGATTTATATCAATAGTTTTGTGGGCATTCTACTTTTAACTTACTTGTGAGATCATCTCAACTCCTCACAGAACTTTGAAAAAAGAACTTTGTAAGAAATAAATTCTAGTTTCCAAGATAACAAGAAGAGAGGAGTGGAGAAAGGAATAGAAAGTCAAAAACAGAAAAGTGGAGATAGAGAAAAAAACAGAAAAAAATGATAAATGCATTTGTACTTAGCTATTTATTTTAGAAATAGAATAAAATATTATTTCACATCTGATCACAAAACATGATATTAAATCTAGAGCACAGCCATCACTTAAGAGCATTTATAAATCAGGAAAATCTTGAAAATATAAATAAAAAACATATATATATATATATATGTGTGTGTGTGTGTGTGTGTGTGTGTGTATACATACATATATCCACACATAAGCATACATACACATATATTATAAAATTATCACTTATTAGGAATTGATTCCTGGTATGCATGTCTAACACAATATTTGAGAATCAATCATTGTAATGTATTATAAGGAAAAATGTAAAAAAATATTCTATTGCTTCTTCAACTGATTTAGTTCTATCATCAGTTCAAGTTCTTTATGGAAAATGATTATATCTTTCAGTTACTTAGGAGCTAAAAGAGACTTCCTCAGTTTTAAAAATTCCAATAAAACCTTTGGGATGTCATTGCACTCAATAGTGAAAAATAAACACTTTTCATTTAAAATTACACATAGAGCAAAATTGTCTCATACTACACTTCTAGAAAGCACTATTAGAATTTTAGTAGAGATAGTAAACAAGTACAAAGAAAGGCTAAAAAATACCCTAGACATAGTGATCAAAAAGGAAACACTCAAACCTTAAATTACAGACGACAATGTTTCCATAGAAACCGACAAACAAAGTCATAGCACACTAAAAGGAAAAATAATATAAAATGAAAAATCTTTGAGAACCAAATATATTCAGCAAGGACACAGTAACAAGATAAATGAAATTAAAAAGCAGTCAAACGTGTATATGTTAACAACAACAAATGAAAAACTCACTGGCCTTTACAAGTGTTTCAGTGAACATGAAGTACTTTGATATAATGCTATATAAACCCGCTAAATGCTTTTCTAAGAGAGTAAAAAAGATATGACACAGAAGATGTAGGGAGATCTGAATAAATTTAGCTTTGTACAGTTTGAAAAGGGTTGGGAGGTACAGTGAAGATAGTGATTCTTCCTGACTTGGTCAAATACTTTTTTTTAATTTCTTTTACAAAATAATTGGCTTATTGATATACCTAAGAACATTTTCATTCAGAATAGATATTAAAAATATATAATTTTCTCATAATTGAATGAAATAAAAGTTATATTAAATTATAAGTTTTATTCCTTATTTTACTAACTTACACTGTATTGGCAACTAAATTTGATGGTTTTATTATTGATCTTTCCAAGTTTTTCTCAATGGTTATAAACCCTTGTTCCTATTTATTCATAATATTCACTTATCTGACTTCCATACTCTCATATCCACAAATTTAATTTATTTTTCTAACATTTTGTGACCACTAAACTGAAAACATTTTATCTAACATATAAACTAGAAAACTGTCTGAAACAGTTCATAAGTTTGTTTTGTTCTTGCTTCACTGGTGTTGTTCACAGCTGTCTTCTAGATCCTATGTCATAGGAATTTATCTTATTTCATCTCTAGATTTAATGATTTTACTTGCTTTCCAACATGACTCCTGAAAATTAATTTAAATTGAATTTCTTGTAGCAGTGAAGTGGATGGGCCTTTTTATTCTTTAATCTCTGGGTTAAAAAGTAGCATGCTCAGGGCTATGAACCTTCTGTAGATTTTGCTGGGGGCAGAAATAACAGTTAGCCTCCATGGCTTCTTGGCTTTAACAAAAAGAAAGTCTGCTTTGTGAAAATAGCCAGGAGAATGAGGCTACAGAATATTCTGATTATTTATGTGAACTTTCACGTGCATCCTTTAAGTTTCAAACAATTCAACAGACAACATCAACTTATAAAAACAAAAGAAGCAATATATATATATAAAAAAAACTTAAGTTTGTCCAAATTTGAGCCAGTAGGTATAATGCATTTATTTGAAAGAAGCGATATTAATGGGAAGCGAATTCAGCTAAAACAAATATTAAACTGAACAAACAAAAGGAAAACATGATTAAGTAGATTCTACAACTAATTTTAAGAGAGTTGTGAACTTATGTGTGCAAATACTCATTTCTAATGGGGATCTAAAAAAAAGGGTTCAATTTAAAAATCGTACTCGCTGTTAGTAAAATAGTAGGAGAAACTGAGATTATATTCAGATACAAATTGTACCAAATATGCTTTTTCTCATGTATTTGACTTCATGACTTTATAAATTTTTATATGCTGATAGAAGATAATTGAATAAAACTAGATTTATAAAATTGAGCACTAAAAGAAAAAAAAAACAGAAGATGAAATGTGAAAATCCATATTAATTTACCAAAGTCTTAGAACTGTTTATTTGTTATTATTAATTTAGTAAACATTCATTTTTACTTTTTATATGTCTTAAGCTTAAGGGGTTCAAAGTAAATGTTGCTGACAGGAATAAACTTGGAATATATGGAATTATATTTGGAGGAAGTATAATGAAAATGAAAGGAAAGAGAAAAAGCTGGTTTAACACATAAGGCATAATGATGATTTTAAAAGATCTTTTTCTGAGAGGCTATTATTAAGTTAGCTTTAGTATATAATACAAAGAATTACCAATTAAATATAAATTTAGGTAATTAAAAAGCATTTTATAGTATATTAAAGCACCAAATATGATGTGGGTTTAGGTAGATCTTGTACTTTATTATATTAATTATTAAACACTATGTGAATCTCACTTTGTCATGTAAAATGGACAATATTGTCATATTAAAGTAAAATATATTGCAGATATGTTAAGTAAGAAAATATTTTCCAATTTTTATTTATGTATGTATAAAGTGTAGCAAAACACGATAACAAATAATATGTATTAAATATATCAATATATAATACTATATAATTTATTCATAAAATATAAATGGAATATCAGTACTTATACTTGTAATAGTAACTGTATTTTTGAAATATTAATAATATTAACACTTGATTTAAGTGAAAACATAAAGAGTATAACAAGAATTCCCTAAGCGTACCCTTCCTTGGATAATACACATGTGATCAGACTATAGTCCAAGAATTTTATCATGAAAGATTGATAAAATCTAATTACTTACTGTATTAGTGTATTACTCATGTTTTTTAACAGAAGCAGAGCTGATATAGAAAACACACACAAACACACACACACACCATTGGTATGGGATACATTAGAGTAATTTAGCCATCATACTCCAAAATAAAGTTTAAGCCAAAGGATATGATAATGACTATTATCTGTTTGTGAAGATACTCATTAGATAAAAAAAAAAAAAAAGACGTACTGAGAGGTGCTATGGTGGCAAATCACCCATCTAGCATTCTGGAGATTTTGGTTTCAGGTCTCAGCTCCAACCAAAGAAACATCTCTGTCTTCTCAAGCTGTTCCTCTGAATTCTGGGATGACAATGGGCCTCTCTCTCTTTTTTTTATATAACTTTTATTTTTTTTATTTTTTTTTATTAAGGATTTCTGCCTCCTCCCCGCCACCACCTCCCATTTCCCTCCCCCTCCCCCGATCAAGTCACCCTCCCTCATGTGCTGGAAGAGCAATCAGGGTTCCCTGACCTGTGGGAAGCCCAAGGACCGCCCACCTCTATCCAGGTCTCATAAGGTGAGCATCCAAACTGCCTAGGCTCCCCCAAAGCCAGTACGTGCAGTAGGATCAAAAACCCACTGCGATTGTTCTTGAGTTCCCATTCTTCCTCATTGTCCGCTATGTTCAGCTAGTCCAAATTTATCCCATGCTTTTTCAGACCCAGGCCAGCTGGCCTTGGTGATTTCCCAATAGAACATCCCCATTGTCTTTTTTTTTTTTTTATGTCCGTTAAAGAAGATGAAGAAGCCCCTATAAAGGTCACAAGAAATAGACTTTTGACACCAGAATACACATGTTGACTGGCTTCTCTCTCATTTTGAAACTCTGCCTCCATGATAGGGCCCATACAAAAAGCAAAGCAAGCACATTGGGAGGCATTCCTGTAAGCTGCATTCATAGTAGCTGTAGTAGTGCTTTCTAATATGATCTTGCTCATGGTAACTGAGTTGGTTTGCCAAACTTTTTAAATTTTTAATTCAGTGCTTCTTCTTTAAAGCCAACAATGTTAAACTTATTTCTTCAGCTTTTATTTACCAAACTAAACCTGCCCTTGTCATTCTATTTACTACACTGTCCTATAACACTGTGTCTCTCTTGAGAATGAAGAGGGGAGAAAAGAAGAAAGCCTTTACTCTTTTGCTATGGAGTAGTAATGCTTGGGCTTATTTTATTCTATTATCGTTGAACCCATTTGTAGTTAATGGTACCTGTCAGAATGATGAGCCTATTATTAAAAGGGTATGCAAAATTCCTTCGGCAGCTATTGAGAACTTTCCTGTGGTCACCTGCTATACCATCTAATACAGGCAACTGAGAGACATAGCCACATCAGTGTCCTTCTCTTCTCCATGCAAAGGACATCACCTCGATTTCTATGCTAAAATAAGTAATTCCACTTATCAAAAAGATGCGTGCATTATGTATTCTTCCACCTTTATCCATGTGACTTCTTTGGTCACTTCAGTTAAATACAGGAGTAGTTTCTAATTCTCACATGCTTTGAAGCATGTGGAAAGTCTAAATTTCTTCTTTGGAATACTTTTCATATTTTAAAATAATGACATTATTTCTATCTTCCCACACACCGCATTGGAAAACACTCCTGTATTAGTTAGAGTTCTTTAGATGAAAAGAACATATATATGTATATACTAACAGCTTAAAGACGGTGGTTTGGTTGCTCCAACCCTGGTTATCTATCAATGGAAGTTTCAAGACTCTTCTAGTTGTTAAGTCCATGGGGCTGGCTGTCTCACTTAGGGTTGAATGATATATCATTGACTCATCTTCAGAGAAGACTATGTCAGAAGGCTTAACACCATTGCTTGTGGTGTTAAGATAGAGTTAAGTTCTTGAGAGATTTAACCCTTCCAATTGGTACGCCGACTAGTGGTGTCAATTCTCAGGTCCTATTTTGGCAGCTCTACTTTTGGGATTTCATAGGTACAGCTTTGCTATCATATATTGAGGGCTGTATCTATTATCAGTCTTCCTGGTCAATTGCATTTACGTCTCCACTTTCTCCTCGATGCTGCATGAACCTCTTGCAGGTCATGTATGAAATATTTATTTTGATTTAGGTGTGTAGTTACATGTGTGGTATGTGTGTGTGTTTAAGTGTGTGTCGCTGCCTGTGGAAAAACAGAGGAAGATGCCAAATTTCCTGGAGTACAGTTACAAGCGTTTTTAAGCCACCTGACAGGGCTGATAAAAACCAAATTCTCATCCTCTAAAAAATGAGCAAGATCTATCTCTTCCAGCCATAGAGAATTTTAAAACATAGATCATTAAAATATGCTTGGACCATCATTTGTATATGATGTTCTTATATTAGAGCTGAATGCTACATTTTAAATTTCAGAACATTTGATAGTGAGTACATATTTCATTAATTCCATTCACTTACAAACAAATTCAACTTAATTGATTAAATATTGAAAAGTCAAGCTATAAATATTACATATATTCATACATAATTAATATCTACTAAGACAAGAATTGCAATATGTAACCTATTGCCAGTTTTTCCACCTTGGCAGTTTGGATGTTGGAACTGTTGTTCTGTATGTGATGGAATTTTGTAAGTCATTTCTGCAGTTTATTTACTACCTAGTGCATTCAACAACTTTCTCAGTTGTATTAATTTGAAAAATGCATTCAATATGCAATGAATGTTCCTTCAGAAAAAAAAAATGTCACCTCCAGTTGATAGTCCTTGGTCTAGATATCTTATGAAAATTGGGTCCTGAGCATGGATTTATTTTGAAAATTGTGACACCTGAATAAAATGTAAAGTAATTACTAGAAATGCTTTGAAATATTTGGAAATAAGTAATTCAGATTTGAGTATCAAGAATATTCCTGCATTTAAAAGCAAAGTTTGCAACTCATGAACAATTTCATCATATATTTATAAATTACTAATAATCACTGTCTTTATAACAAGTTTTTAAAATGACACATTGCTTTTCATGCTGGACTGCATCTATGACAATGTGAGTCCTGATAAAGAATGAAAACCTGTGGGTTTAACATTGTTTGTGCTCTCCATATGCTGTGAGAAGTGTTCATATCCTATACTTTATCAGCCTGTGTCACTCACCTGTCATCGAGACAATTTCATTTTATAAATTACAAGAAAGGATGACAAATTTATCTGCACTAATCTTCCTGGGTATATATAATGAAAAAAGTCATATTAAAATTTCTTTACTTTTTATATCTATCTCTGTGAGAAAGTCTAACAGTTAGAGACCATTACAGAAAACCACAATCAACCAAAATGCAGAATCATGGATCCTGGCACCAATGGATACATTTATAAAACACTCTTACACCTAAGGATTCTGGAACATTGGAGAAGAGGGAGCAGAAAGACTGTAAGAGCCAGAAGATCAGGTAGTTTGGCACAAGAGTGTATCTTCCAGTAACATCCGAAGTTACAACCATAAAATCTTACTTACATGACTGCCCAAATATGAGCTGAACAAGGATATCAGTGATCATGCCAATAGGTGAAGAATTTTTCTTTTATTGAAAGAAAAAATAAAAGAAATTCCCGCCTCCTCGCAGCCTCCCATTTCCCTCCCCCTCCTCCCACTCGTCCCCTCCTCCCCCCACTCTTCTCCCCCTCCCTCTCCAGTCTGAAGAGCAGTCAGGGTTCCCTGCCCAGTGGAAAGTCCAAGGTCCTCCCCTCTCCATCCAGGTCTAGGAAGGTGAACAACCATACTGGCTAGGCTCCCACAAAGCCAGAACATGCAGGCGGTGGTGGCGCACGCCTTTAATCCCAGCACTCAGGAGGCAGAGGTAGGCAGATTTCTGTGAGTTCGAGACCAGCCTGGTCTACAAGAGCTAGTACTAGGACAGGTTCCAAAACCACAGAGAAACCTGTCTCGAAAAACCAAAAACAAAACAAAACAAAACAAAACAAAACAAAAAAAACAAAAAACAGTGACACTGTCCTTGGCTTCTCATCAGCCCTCATTTTCCGCCATGTTCAAAGAGTCCGGTTTGATCACATGCTTTTTCAGTCACAGTGCAGCTGGCCTTGGTGAGCTCCCAATAGATCAGCCCGACTGTCTCAGTGGGTGGGTGCACCGCTTGTGGTCCTGACTTCCTTGCTCATGGTTATTGAGTCTATAATCTGTGATCCTAAAGAAGCTAAATAAGAAAGTGAACCCAAAGAAAAACATATAGTTGTTATCCTGGGTATGGGAAGTAGACAAGATTGCCGGGCAAAAAATTGGGAACTTGGAGGTGGGGTGGGACGGGAGTAAGGGGAGATGCAGAGAGAAAAGTAAGAAGGGGAGAATGGGGGGGATCTTGGGGAAGTGGGATGATTGGGAGAAAGGAAATTTGGATAGAGGAGCAGGGAATCACATAACTTAATTAAGGGAGCCATCTTAGGGTTGGTAAGAGACGTGAACCTAGAGGGGCTCCCAGGTACCCAGGATGATGTCCCCAGTTAACTCTTGGGCAGCTGAGGATAGGGAACCTGAAATGAACCTATCCTATAGCCATACTGATTAATATCTTGCATATCACCATAGAACCTCCATCTGGAGATGGATGGAGATAGAGACAGAGACCCACACTGGAGCACCGGACTGAGCTCCCAAGGTCCCAATGAAGAGCAGAAGGAGGGTGAAGAAAATTTTATAAGGTTCAAATGCTATTCAAAGAACATATGCATAAATAGATACAAACGTTTTTTTTTACTGCTGAGTAGTCCTCTAATATGTATATATCCCATACTTTCTTCATCCATTCTTCCGTTGAAGAGGATCTAAGTTGTTTCCAGGTTCTGGCTATTACAAACCATGATGCTATGAACATAGTTGAGCAAATACTTTTGTTGTATGATAGGGCATCTCTTGGGTATATTCCCAAGAGTAGTATTGCTGGGTTCAGGGGTAGGTTGATCCCAAAATTCCTGAAAAAACCGCCACACTGCTTTCCAAAGTGGTAGCACAAGTTTGCATTCCCACCAGCAATGGATGAGTGTACCCCTTTCTCCACAACCTCTCCAGCAAAGGCTATCATTGGTGTTTTTTATTTTAGTCATTCTGACAGGTGTAAGATGGTATCTTAAAGTTGTCTTGATTTGCATTTCCCTGATCACTAAGGAAGTTGAGCATGACCTTAAGTGTCTTTTGGCCATTTGAACTTCTTCTGTTGAAAATTCTCTGTTCAGCTCAATGTCCCATTTTATAATTGGGTTGATTAGCCTTTTACAGTCTAGTTTCTTGAGTTCTCTATATATTTTGGAGATCAGACCTTTGTCAGTTGCGGGGTTGGTGAAGATCTTCTCCCAGTCAGTGGGTTGCCTTTTTGCCTTAGTGACAGTGTGTTTTGCTTTACAGAAGCTTCTCAGTCTCAGGAGGTCCCATTTATTCAATGATGCCCTTAGTGTCTGTCCTGCTGGGTTTATACGCAGGAAGTGGCCTCCTGTTCCCATGTGCTGTAGAGTACTTCCCACTTTCTCTTCTATAAGGTTCAGTGTGTTCAGACTGATATTGAGGTCTTTAATCCATTTGGACTTGAGTTTTGTGCATGGTGATAGATATGGATCTATTTTCATTCTTCTACAGATTGACATCCAGTTTTGCCAGCACAATTTGTAGAAGATGCTCTCTTTTTTCCATTGTATACTTTTAGCTCCTTTATCGAAAGTCAGGTGTTCATAAAAAACAATGACTTTTTGAATTTTGCATACAAATGGACGGATATAGAAAACACCATCCTGAGTGAGGTAAGCCAGACCCAAAAAGAGGAACATGGGATGTTCTCACTCATATTTGGTTTCTAGCCATAAATAAAGGACATTGAGCCTATAATTCGTTATCCTAGAGAAGCTAAATAAGAAGGTGAACCCAAAGAAAAACATATAGGCATTCTCCTGAATATTAACCTTCATCAGGCGATGAAAGGAGGCTGAGACAGAGACCCACATTGGAGCACCAGACTGAAATCTCAAATTCCAAATCAGGAGCAGATGAAGAGAGAGCATGAGCAAGGAACTTAGGACCGCGAGGGGTGCACCCACACACTGAGACAATGGGGATATTCTATCAGAAACTCACAAAGGCCAGCTGGCCCGGGTCTGAAAAAACATGGGTTAAAACCGGACTCGCTGAACATAGTGGACAATGAGGACTACTGAGAACTCAAGAACAATGGTAATGAGTTTTTGATCCTACTGCACGAACTGGCTTTGTGGGAGCCTAGGCAGTTTGGATGCTCACCTTATAAGACCTGGATGGAGGTGGGTGTTCCTTGGACTTCCCACAGGTCAGGGAACCCTGATTGCTCTTTGGGCTGAAGAGGGAGCAGGACTTGATTGGAGGAGGGGGAGGGAAATGGGAGGCGGTGGCAGGGAGGAGGCAGAAATCTTAAATAAATAATTAATAAATGAATAAATAAAAAAAGAAAAAAATATATACAAACAAAGGATTGTGAGATGGAAGAAATGGTGATGAGGGAAATAGTGTGGAATGGATGAGTTCCAGCAGATTACTTTGGCGTAGAAAAAATTAAACTCATTGGTCCTTACCCTTCTCTGAGATATATATATATATAGTTAATGTTTGACTGGGAAAGGAGAAAGATTTTATTGTATATGCCTAGGTAAAAAATCTTCAGGAAGAAACAAACATACAAACAGTAGAGAAAAATAAAAAAAAAACAAGAACAGAAATAGATTACTTAGAAGAAGAAAATGAACATAAACAAGAGTGGAGAGGAATGGGACGGGATAATGAAGGGCAACTAGGATATAAAGAACTTATGAAAATGTAATAATGAAACTCAGAGCTACATCTAGTAAATATAATAAAAATATTTAAAATGTACCAAAGTGAAATAGAATTAAAATTAAAACTGAAATGCTAAACTATTTTAATATTATTATATTCTGCAAATTGTTTCATTTCTTTTAGTTTTACTCCTATTTTGTATCAACACACGAACATGATATGGATAAAAATATATTTTAAAACTTTTTGAGAATTATATTCATTGTATTGTAATCATATTCATCTGTATTCACTTTCCTAACTCCTCCCAGATTCACCTCTGTACCCCTTCCACAAAAATTATCTTTCCTAGTTTTAATTTTTTTAAAAAAAAGATTCTATACGTTCTGTGTGTCCTACTTCATATGCCTGTGGGGGGACTAACCACTGATTACATGGTCAGCCCACCAAGGACAATGCCCTTAAACAAATTCATTACTCACAGAAGCTATCAGCTGTTCTTCAGTTAAGGGTAGGGGTTGATGGCACCATCTATGCTACATACTGACAGACTGCACATTGATTTTTAGTGATTGTTATTTTGATGAATAATTATAAATATAACAACATTAAAATATAAACTCAAGGTTACTGCAGAAGTTTCTCAGTGGTTAAGGACACATAGTGGTCTTGCAGAGAACCTATGCCTTGTGTCAAGCATCCAGATGGGGCAGCTCACAACTATCTGCAACCCTGGCTCCAGGTACATGTCACTGTCCTGTAGAATCTATGGGCACCTGCACTCACAAATGCACATAACATCACATATATATGAATGTACCCATGAAAATGAGATAAGTATTATTGTAGAAGATAAAGCAGAGAACCTATGCCTTGTGTCAAGCATCCAGGTGGGGCAGCTCACAACTATCTGCAACCCTGGCTCCAGGTACATGCCACTGTCCTCTAGAATCTATGGGCACCTGCACTCACAAATGCACATACCGTCACATATATATGAATGTACCCATGAAAATGAGATAAGTATTATTGTAAAAGATAAAGCTCAGCAGTTTTGAGTGTAAAGGGAAAGAGCAAGCAATGTTCTAAAAATCACTGATATAGTCAGTATGGACACATGTATATACCATCACAACTTAGATACCTACCTTCACATTCAGCCTCCTCCTGTACATCCTGCACGGATTGTGAAGAGTCAGTACTTTACACCAGGAACTATAGCCTCTTTCACTCTGATTGCCTGTGAAGTTACACAGTAATGAGCGCTTCCTTTGTGTTATAGCTCCCTACTGTGATTCTCCCTTGGAAATAAATGACAACCTTCGGTTAATTGGCCTTCTCTAGCCCATGAAACCCTTAAGTTCCATGTCACAGCTTTTTATAGCATTATTTAAATAGACTATGACTGAATATACAGGGACCTGATTCATGTGCAGTAGCTATATAAAATTAAATATTGAGTATCCCTCATATTATAGAAAGAGTTGGAAAACTTTGAACATTTCAATGTCTACTAGTATGAGCTCTGAAGGATAAATATAAATGAAACAGTAACATAGTCTGGAATTTTAAAATATGTTATTTGAGAAAATTCAGTGGGATAGCATACTGACTCCATATTATGAAATCTGTGGATAGTTCTTAATTTCAATAGTATACTCCAGCGATGATCACACGTATAAAACCCTACCCTTGGATAAAGAGCTATTGGACCTTGATGGCTATTAAAAGAAGGAAAGTCAGTTTACTTTAATGGTTAACCACTTTTTCAGGCAAGTCCCACTCCCAAAAGTCAGTTGAGTAATACAATTTGGATCCTATAATAAAAAATAAATAAATTAATAAAGAAAAAATCTTGGAAGCTGGGTGGATATAGAGGTGAGAGTAGAGAGGGTAGACACAATGTGTTAAAAATTTCAAAAAGATAATGAATATATTACTAAAAATAATTGCATTAATTCCATGAAACACTAGAAATATTTTCACTAAAGGCAAATTTCATTACATAATTGTTTTATCTGATTATTTCCCATAATTTGTCTATTCTGTACAATACAACTTCAGTTTGGAGATAATATTTATTTAGATATGTTCAATATGAAATGTTAATAGTTATTTTGATGAGCTTTTAAAACATTGGTTTTTTAAATGAGTTTTTTGAGAACATCTTCCTGCTTCCTTTTGCTTCCTTTTAGAAGTATAGAAGTTATTGAGACTCATTGCTCGCTGTTATTTGCAATTTTAGCAGGGATATTTTCGTGTTGTTTCTAGACTTTCATATTTCCTTGGTGCCTCCAGATACTCTTTCATTTTTAAATTTAATTGTTCCATGCTATTTTATTATATCGCTTAGTACATATTGAAATTGGATGCAAAAATAGCTGTGTTTTGAACTTTAAAGCTCAAGTGTAGTAACTGAAGTGCTAGGAGAAAGCTGTGTACTGTTGTCCTGGTTTAATAGAAACTGCGTTAGGAACAGTTGTCAATATCCTCTGTCTCATGGAAACAAGTGATCCGGAAACTTACACTCACGTTTTCAAATATTGGAATAATAAAAATAATATGTAATATTGTTTTTCCTAAAATGAATATAGAAATCATTTCAAAAATATATCTGGATAGTTCATGTAATATATGTGTTACAGGAAGCATAATTGGTTACAAGATAGGTAAAATACTACCTTATCCTCAGGTTACCATGTTCCTTTGTAACAAAAGTCTAATTATTCATAAATTTAAAAATTTCTTGTTTCTAATAGGTTTCAATGATATTTGGTTTAGAAAGAATTTTATAGTATAACTTGGAGCTTTGGACATTATAGACTTTCTGTATTCAAATATTCTGGTAACATCAAATTCTCTTCACATTTCATCGATCTACCTTCCTTCTCCTTGACTCTCTCCCCTTAAGGAAAATCAACTATTATTAATTGATATTTGCCCAACAATAGACTATGTGAGGCAGAGAGTTCGCCTTCCCATTGTTTTTATCAATGATTTTTTTTATATTGAAAATAAGATTTTTTCTCACACAAATAGATCCTAGTTACACGTTCCCTTCTCTCTAACCCCAGTTCTCCTCCTTTCTCTCCCATTGCTATCCATTTCATTTCTGTATATCAATAGAAAACAAACAAGGTTCAGAGGGACAATAATAAATCAAAGTATAATAAAATCAAAATATTACAAGATAAGACAAAACTAAAACATCAGATTAGGACAAAATAAACGCACAAAAGGAAAAGAGTCCAACAGAGTAGAGAAGAAACACATGCCCACTTGTTCAGAAATGGAGGGATAGCACCAAAGAAAAAAGCAAACCTAAAACAAAACAAAACAGAAACCCTACTAAACTGGAAGCTATAATGTATAGTCAAAGGACATTTAGGACAAAAAGAATATATATATATATATATATATATATATATATATATATACACACACACACACATACATATGTATATATATGTGTGTGTGCATTTGTGTGTAATAAAATTAAAGAAACATGATATAAAATTAAATATATAAAAATAGAACTCATAACACAACATTATAAAACAAGAAACCTCCAGATGCCATCGAGTTCATTTTCTGCTGATCACCTAACACTGGGCATGCAGCCTACCATTAAAAGTAGTTTGTTTGCTCAGAAAGACTCCCTTGGAGGAAACTCAATTTAATTTGCAAGTAGTAACATTTGAAAATTGCTTCTGGGTTAGGGATGGGAGCATGTGTCCATACTTTCTTCCTGGTACAGACCCTCAAAGGCCCTGCATATGCTGCTTCAGTCTCTGAGAATTTATATGTGCATTGACCTTCATTTCTTCCCATCTGCTGCAGGAGGAAGCTTCTCTGATGACGGCAGGGAAAGTTAATGACCTAAGAGTATAACAGAATGTTCTTAGGAGTTACTTTTTTTAACAATAGAATTTGATTTTATCCCGGGTCCCTGGGTTATCTAGCCTCATGTTCCTGGTCACCCAAACAGTGTTGGTTATGGATTCTATTTCATGGGGGTATCTTATGTTAAACCAAATATGAGTTGATTACCCCCACAAGATTTGTGCTATCATTGAATTATCATTTCTTATGTGCAGACACCAAACAAAAGGGTTTGTAATTGGTTTGGTGTTTAAATCTCTCTTTTGTTAGCATGCATTGGGCCTTCCTATTCTAAGGACATGAACTCATAGGAGTGAAAAGTCTATATAGGCATCAACTCAACTGCTACACAGACAATGATCTGCACATGTTGTCTTAAGCAATGGTGCCTTGTCATCAGCTTGTGGAGAGCAAACTATATTCTTCAGAGTGTTTAGGGTACCTTTTTGGCCATTAACTCAATTATATATAACATATATTCAGTACTGCAAGCTTCATTTGGTGACAAGAGATGGACAGTTGGGACTCTATTTCACATATTATTATATATTTATTTCATTTAGATCCTTTTTATATGTGTATTTATTTTAGAAAGCTTCTTATATACTAGATTTTCACAATACCACTCAAACGGTCTTTAATTTTAGCTCTCTTTCCTCATATTCCCTTGTCTCTCCACTTGATCCTCTATTACAGTCCTCGAACTATATATCCATAAGTATCTGTTCTATTTCCCTTTCCTAGACTAGTCTCCCTTTCCCTGTACACAAGACCCTTACTTTTTGCCCGACCTCTGTCTTTCTACAGATTGTTTTTGGCTATCACTGAGTTAACAGCTAATATCTGAACATAAAGAAATGCATACTTGGTTTCCTCAATCAGGATAATTTTCCCTAGTTCTCTCCATTTACTTGTGAATTTCATGATGTCAGTTTTTGTAACTGGTGAATAACACTCCATTTGCAAACGTGCAACATATTATTTATCCATTCATCTTTTAGGGGACATCTAGATTCTTTCTAATTTGTAGCTCTTATGCTAAAGAGGGAGATATGAGAATAGGAGATTGGGTCTGTAATAGACGAGAGAGAGAGAGAGAGAGAGAGAGAGAGAGAGAGAGAGAGAGAGAGAGAGAGAGAGACCAACATCTACCATTAGTCTACCTGCTTTCCTGTCTATAGTAGCCTGCAGATTTCAGGGAATGCCTGCTGTACTTGGAAGCTAGGATGATGGGATTAGTAGGGGGAAGAAATTATGGAGGTGAACATCCCCTATTGGTAGGCTCAGAGAGAGAGTGAAGGTCGCAAAAAGTGGTCTGCCACAGGGCTGAGCATGAAACTGGAAGAAAGGAGAGAGAGGCATAGCTCTGAAGTTAGTCTACCTGCTTTACGGTTCTAGTAGCCTGCTCATTGATAGGAAATGCTTGCTAGAGTTGGTGTTGGGATAGAGTAACAATTGGGAGAAGGAAGTTTACAAAGTAACTGGAAATGGAAGCAGAGTGAGTGGAAGGCACAACCACATAATAGCAGGGGGTCCACTATTAAGCTGAGGATGAAACTGGGGAGTAAGAATTGGGAGAGTGGTGAAAATCTACAGTTAATTTACCTGCTGAGCTAGTCAGAATGTTATCAACAATTTTTTAAAGAGAGATTTAAACAGGGGTAGAAAGATGGCTCTGCATTTTTGAATGCTTGTTACTCTTGAAGAGACCTGGGTTTGCTTCCCAGGCCCCAGGATTTCTGTAATAAATCCTGGTTCCAGATAATCTGATGGCCTCCTGTAGTTGCCATAGAGAAGTGCAAGAGCACAGTACATATGTACATTTTACAAGAAAATACTCATACACATAATATGAAAAATAAACAAACCTTTAAATAATGATATTAAAATGAACAGGAAACTGATCACACAGACACAACAAAATTCTGGTAAATACTATACTGGAGAGATTTTTCAGTTTTTGAGAGGATCTGCTACTTTTGCCGAGAACCCAGGGTTCGGTTCCTAGCATGCACATTATGTAGCTTCAGTTACCTACATCTCCAATTCCAGCCCTTCCAGGGTCTGATCCTCTCTTAGGGCCCCTGTGAGCCTCTGCATTCACCTGGTATAAATAACTAACAGTTCAGGAACATGCATACATACACACAAAAATCAAAACAATATGCAAGATATTCGTCCTTATTGCTCTAGGGTAGGGTCATTTAAGGTTCCCTATCCTCAGCTGCCCAAGGAACTAAGGGAGCCTGGCCAGTCTGGATGTTCACCTTCCTATATATGGACGGAGGGGGGAGGACCTAGGACTTACCACAGGGCAGGGAACCCTGACTGCTCTTTGGGCTGGAGAGGGAGGGGGTGAGGAGTGGGGGGAAGGGGAGAGGGGTGGGAGGAGGGGGAGAAGAGTGGGAGGAGGGGGAGAAGAGTGGGAGGAGGGGGAGGGAAATGGGAGGCTGGGAGGAGGTGGAAATTTGTTTTTTTTCCTTTTCTTTATTTTCCTTTTATCAATAAAAAAAATTTTAAAAAAATCAAAACAATAATCTTCTTAGCAAAATCTATTATAAATAGACATTTTAAAGCATTATAATTAAATACACTACAAAATAGTGAATCAAGTAAGAATTATTATTTATTTGTCTTAAATCACGTATATAATTATGTATATGGTATATTATAGTTTTCATAGTGCATTTGTGGTTGTCAGAAGACAACTTTTAAGAAATGATTACCTTATGTTTTTCCTCCCACCATGGATTCCAGATGTCAAACTCAAAATTCTGTTTCAAGCATTTTTAATCTGCTGAACCATCTCACTTGTCATACCAATACTATTTAACCCCCATTACTCCTTTCAGAGCAACAACAGTTTATATCAGAACATGACAAACAGTGAAAAAAAATAGGAATCATTATATGACTTAATTTTCACATTTTTCATTAATTACTTTTATAATTTTATTAAATGAAGAACTTTTAGGCTATTGACAAACTGCTATCAATAAGGAGACTTTCAAAACGTTAAATATACTATTAGTAATTTCAGCTCAATCACCAGTATTCATTATATATACCCTTAAATACATTCTCTATTTTCCCTCCAACAAACTTTCAACAAATTAATCTCTTTAAAATGTAGCTCTGACCTTGTTAATCGCTACCTAGTTCAAATCCATCACTAGTTTTATAATGCCTGAAGCAAGAATTTTAGCTTTTTTTGTCTCGTATAGTTTCCTAGATTCAGTTAATTCAAAGTTACATGATTTTAATTTAATACAATAGAGTATAATCAATAATATTAAGGTGTCATAGTGATGTTATTATATCAATGATAATATGGGACAATATGTTGAGTGAAGTTAATAATCACTGTGACCAAATGCTTAACAAGAAACAACTTAAGGAACTAAGAGTCATCTGTTAGGTAATTCTAAAGCCAGAAAGCTGAAAATAAAAATGAATTGACACAGGGTTTGATATAATTCCTTTAAATTTTAGCTTGTTACCTGTATTGTGGTGAAGGTTGAATCTGTCTTAGGTACTATTTGTCTATTTTGAAATACACAAGAAGAAAATAAGACCTTTACTTAATAACAGGTGAAAATATTCTGAGATGGTTTTGATAATTTTGGTAAAAATTTTCACTCTGCACTTGTGGTTTGAATAAGAGCAACAGCAATATAATTATATATTTGAATGTTTAGTCCACAATTATTGAATATCTGAGAAAGATTAAGAGGTGTGACGTTCTTGGAGTAAGTGTGGTCTTGTTAGAGAAAGTGTACCCCTTGGGGCAGACTTTGAGGTTACCAAAGTCCAAGGCAAGTCTAGTGGTTCTCTGCCTGGTTCCTATGGATAAGGATGTAGAATTTAGAGACAACCTCACTCCAGTCCCTCAACTGTGACCAAGTCTTTCCAATATGAGGTGTCTTCCCTCTGTATGGTTGGCTAAAATTCCCTAATCTGCTAAAGTCCCGTAATGTACAACTCATTACTTTCTCTATGTTAACAATACCCCTATATTCATAGTTCCATTAGAAATTTGTTTACTATCATTTTATTTCTCCTTGCTTATTAAGTTATAAAATTTATAAGCCAAAACACTGCAAGTGTAACAATAACAAGTGAGTTAAGTCACAAAATATCTTTTTAGGATGAAGGAATAAATAATCTTCAGATGTTTGCCAGAGGAGGAGCAAAGGTGTTAGCATTCTATCTTAAAAAACAGCAGCCCTATAAAACAACATGGAATTTACTATTTTAATCCACATGTAAATAAGTTTTGTAGTAGTTATTACATATTAATATGCAAGGAAGTAAAAAATAAGCAGAAAGATACAACATTTGATGGCTCACAAAAATTTAATCAATGAAGAAATTATTAGAGTCTTATTCTTTGACTCTTAACTATTTCATTATTTATCTTCTCTTTAACTCACCAAAATGAAAGAAATTTGTAGAGCTCTAAAATTCTCAAGAGATAATAATAATAATAATAAAATAATCTAAAATAATTGAGAGACTTGTATTAAATTTAAAATGACCTGATATAATATATGAACATTGATTATATCAATTTACTTATTCTGCTCAATTAACCTATGCTATAACTATATCTTAGACATTTTCTTTATTATGTAAATTAATGTAAACAGAACGAAACACACAAACAATTATAAATATGCAATTAGCAAGAATTGATATTTTACTTGATGCAATTTGACTATTGAAATAAGACTTCTTGGACCTATGGTTAGAAATTTGGACATAAAATTCTGATTTTTCAAAATCTGTGGTTTAATAAATTAACTACCATTTTAAAGTTCTAGTTCTTTGGTAACTCATCTACAACTTGATAGGCAGCACGAAGATTGATGTCTTCACAGGATAATCATGGATAAATTTAAGGATTAGCTATGTTATAAAATATGAAAGTAAGTAGACTACTGGAGTGGAAAAGACAGGAGGGTATAATAGCGATGGTATTCGTTAACTTAACAAATATAAATATGAATGAAAAGGCCAAATGAAAAGCATATAACAGTACATGGATCTGTAGTTTAAATTGAGGGAAGAATATTTTTCTTCAAAATATAATATTTTTTTATTTTTTTTATTGAGAAAAGGAAAAAAAAGTTTCACCCTCCTCCCAGCCTCCCATTTCCCTCCCCCTCCTCCCACCCTTCTCCCCCTCCCCCAACTCCTCTCCCCCTCCCTCTCCAGTCCAAAGAGCAAGGGTTCCCTGCCCTGTGGAAAGTCCAAGGTCCTCCCCCCTCCGTCCATGTCTAGGAAGGTGAACATCCAAACTGGCTAGGCTCCCACAAAGCCCGAACTTGAAGTAGGATCAAAACCCAGTGCCATTGTCCTTGGCTTCTCATCAACCCTCATTGTTCGTCATGTTCAGAGAGTCTGGTTTTATCCCATGCTTTTTCAGTCACAGTCCAGCTGGCCTTGGTGAGCTCCCAATATATTAGCCCCACTGTCTCAGTGGGTGGGTGCACCCCTCGTGGTCCCGAGTTCCTTGCTCATCTTCTCCCTCCTTCTGCTCCTCATTGGGACCTTGGGAGCTCAGTCCAGTGCTCCAGTGTGGGTCTCTGTCTCTATCTCCGTCCATCACCAGATGAAGGTTCTATGGAGATATGCAAGATATTCATCAGTATTGCTATAGGATAGGGTCGTTTCAGGTTCCCTATCCTCATCTGCCCAAAGAACTAACTGAGGACATCTCCTTGGGCTCCTGGGAGCCACTGTAGGTTCAAGTCTCTTGCCAACCCTAAGGTGGCTCCCTTAACTAAGAATTGTGGTTCCGTGCTCCCCTATCCAGCCTCCCTTTATCCCAATCATCCTGTTTCCCCAAGTTCCCCCCATCCTCCCCTTCTCACTTTTCTCTCCCCATCTCCCCTTACCCCCAACCCACCCCACCCCCAAGATCCCACTTTTCTCCCTGGCAATTTTGTCTACTTCCCATAGGCAAGAGGATAACTATATGTTTTTCCTTGGGTTCACCTTCTTATTTAGCTTCTTTAGGTTCACCAATTGTAGACTCCATGACCCTTATTTATGGCTAGAAACCAATTATGAGTGAGTACATCCCATGTTCATCTTTTTAGGTCTGGGTTATCTCACTCAGGATAGTGTTTTATATTTCCATCCATTTGCATGCAAAATTCCAGAAGTCATTGTTTTTTACCGCAGCGTAGTACTCTACTGTGTATATATTCCACACTTTCTTCATCCATTCTTCCATTGAATAACATATTTTATTGAAATTGCTCATTGCTACTCACAATTCTTATATTCAGATAAATAGTCTTGAGAGCTATTTTTGTTCTGTTCAATTACTCCTCTTTTCTGCAGAGGTGGGACATAATTGGAAGACAGAGATTAAGTATCTCTAATTACAAAAGTCAAATAGGTATGTTGGAAAAGTAAGCCAAAAACTGTCTCCTATTTTTCTTTCTTTTTTTTAGCACATTAGATAATTACTTAAGTCTCTTCTATTAAATTTTTCTTATTGATTGATAGCTCAATGCAAATCATTAACAAAAACACTTTCACTTGTTTTCATAAGCAAACGATCCTTAAGCACATAAAAGGCGTTTAGAGACATTAAATAAAGCAGGTTTCTTTCATCTTTTCTTCACTCGATTTGTCTCAGGAGAGTAGGAATGGATCATTTAAATCTCTGCTTTAACACCTTCTGGTCCCTTCATTTCTTAGTAAACTTAACACAGTCATGTGATTTTTGTTGTTTCTAACACCAACAACCAAACCAAGCCAAAAAGTGTTAGCTGAGCTCATGGAAATAAATAAATTAATAACAATAATAATAAAATTCTATGCATACATCTCTTTCCTGCCAACTTGTTCCCAAATAATTAACATGAAGATTTAATATTAATTATAAATGCTTGACGAATAGCTTGGGTTTGTTATTATCTAACTCTTACATTTTAAATTATCCCATATTTCTTATCTACACACTAAAACATGTCCCATGGCTTGTTATCTCATTTTCTACTAATCCTGCTTCCTCTGTTTCTGCTGCTATCTCCCCTCACTCACCCCTTCTTCTTCCCAGCATTCTCAGTATGGCTCTTCTGCCTAAGCTTATCTTGTCAAGTTATTAATCAGTCGCCTTATCCATTTAACCAATTATAGTGACATATATTCATACAGTGTGAAACAATATTTCAATAAAAATAATAACAACAGCAATAATAATAATAATAATAATAATAATAATAATAAATGAATGAATATTCAAAGAAAGCTTAAAGAAGGAACTCAGGGGCACTCCTAGCTTTAACCAAATGCACAACTATGGCTATAGCAGGTAAGGGCAGACAACAGATGGACTGAAATAGGAAATAATCATGATCTTCCAGAGACTGTCACAATGTCCTCCGAAGGAAGGCAGATAGATCAACCTTGACTTCTGATGTGAGCAATAAAAGTGTAAAGCTTTAGCTCAAAGATCAAAATTTATTGAAGATAATTTCTGGAAAGGTACTAAAACCCATTGAAATCATTCAATTATTGGTGCCAAAGTATTTGTGTAATAGTAGCTCTGCTACAGATGAGAATGATTCTAGCTGAAAAAATAAATGATTCAGTGGTTAGGAGCACTTACTGTTCTTACAGAAAACCCGAATTTGAGAATCAGCACCCATTCCAGTTAAGTAAAAACCCCTTGTAATTCCTGTTCCAGGGGATTTGAAGCTCTCTTCTACCCTCATTGGGTAAACACACACACACACACACACACAGACAGAGAGAGAAACTCACACACACTTAAAATACTTAAAATTACACAAAACGAAGCTTTCAATAGAGATTGGTCACATATGTTGTCTATTGATTTATAGCCTTTAAGACACCATACTATTTATTCAACTAAAAATATTTTAAAAAATCCCGGTGGAGTGAGAATACGTAACATAATGTTTAACAGCAAATGTCTCAAATGCTGAGAACAATTAAAAGGATGTGAATAATGTCTGAAGAAAGCATACCAACACTTTAATCATGAAGAGAAAGAAAGGCTGACTCACACATGCTTATTTTTTACAAAATATATCTTAAGATTTGTATTATAGTCACAAAAAATCAATCATTTTCATTACCAAACAAATCTTTCTTTTCATGCCAGCAACTCCAGTGTCAGAAATCTGATCTGAATAGATGGAAGTATGTTTACCAAAGCTTTGCAAAAGAATTCTCTAGCCTCTCTTAGTTAGAATATCTAGAACATATAATACTGAAGCCAGATCACCTGATGATAAAATAAGAACCATGTGCAATGCATTCATAAGGTGTAAAATTACAAAGTTAACTATACAGTTAGGAAGGGACAAAAAATAAGATACAGCCTTCAAGTATCATCCACTTGCCACTTAATTTACGCAAATAGTTCCACCTTTCTCACAATCCACTCCACTATGATGATACACATGCGTTAATCCATAAAGATGTTGTCATTTTTGTAATTTTGATAGTAATAGTGGCTTTAAAACTTCACTTTCCAGGCTCATTAGTGTATTAGTCCATTACAATTTTAAAAATGTCTCTCTTGGAAAAAGATGCACTTTGCTCATCTCAGACTCAAAAAAAATGTAACATTTTACAAAACAATTTTAGGAAAAAATAAAGATTATAGCATTTCCCTATGAAAAAAAATATTTTCATCGATTTTATGCTGGCATATGTAAAGTAGAGAAATCTTTATATCATTAAAATATTAATAGGATCAATACATGGCCATAAATGACTGATTATAAAAATAGGAAATCTGTAACTAAGAAAAACAATTTATAATGATATCGACAGAGGTCATGTCGGAGTTACCCTCGGATTTATAGATTGTTTCTCTTTTATTTGTCTACACATATTCTGATGTCGATGAACCCAATCAACTGAAAGTAGAAATGATTCACTAGCTATAAACATATCCTGAAAACCAATAACTAAGGAGAACCAAAGAATTATGTTACTGGTACAGAGTCAGAGAAAATAAGACAAAAGGAATTAATTTATGTTCAAAAGTGAAAGTTAACCAGCATTATTCTAATAATTTAATAAAATTTTGGTAATAAACTATATATATGGGGGTAGATTTATATTTTTGTTACTAACAGAGAGACTTATTTCAGCTGTAAAAATTCTAGTTTATGTGTTCCTATAAAACATATGGGTAGAGTGGGTTATCATGATTAGAGGCCAATTGCTATAGATTGTTAAATTCAGTATCTTGCTTGTCATGGCTGTATTGTGGATATATACATATACATACATTTACACACACACACATATATATATATTAAATATCACAAGATATTTATACGTTTGTATCATTTATTTCCTAAAAAAGCCTCTAAATGCTTTTTGTGTCCTTTGCTTTTATTCAGCACTTACCAGCCTTATTTTAATAGTGTTTAATCTTCTCATCAAGACAGAAGGAGTTGCATAGAATCAGGGATTATCCCATTTGCCCTTCAGTTATATTTCTCACATATTGTTTTTTTTAGATTTATGTCATGTATTACTTTGATGAGTCAGTTACTATTTATACTGAGCCCATAAAATTTATGAATTTGATTGTTTGAATGATAAATGATGGCAATGGTAAGTGAAATTCCCACTCCCACGTCACTCTATCAGTGGTATATTGGAGTGTTCAACCTCAGGAATCTGTAGGTTTCTCTCTAACTTTATCAAGATATTTGTGGGGATAAGGTGGTAGGGAGATGATGTTTAATCTCACATAATGTACCTAGCTCAAACATACCAAATGAGTTTCATGCTGGGAAGGGCTTTAGTTCAGAAATCACACAGTTTTCAATATTAAAAAAGAATTATTTTGAAGAAATTGATAGAGGCAAGAAACTGGAAAAGATAGGTTTTTACATGAGGAGCTAGGAGTAAATAAAAAGTTGTTGAAAATTTATCAGACAGGATAAACTTAAGGCTGGAAATCTAGGAAAAACCATCTTAAGACAGAAAGTTGGTATAATAAAGGAGAGAGATAGAACAAGGTCTATAGTTGCTACAACATGGTAAACAATGAGGAGACTAAGCATGGAGCTGGGATACAGACAGCAGTGGGTGGTAGAGAATTCTGACTGGATAGAAGCTAATCCAAGTGTAAAACTATTGGAAGACAATAGGAACCAGTATGACACTCATTACTATATTCTTCTTTTTCCCTTCTCTTTCCTCCCTTAAGCCTCTCCAAGTTACCCATCTCTTAAATATTCCCACACCAAAAATGCTCTCAATTAGATAACTCTTTTTTTCAAAGACACACACATGTTATATGTATTCATATATATATATATATATATATATATATATATATATATATATATATATATAGAGAGAGAGAGAGAGAGATACCCATAGTTGTGCATACATCTTCTTTAATGATAGGGAACAAAGCATTTAACAACCTTACACAGATGCAACTCTTAGGAATCATGACATTGACCAGCATGGTAATCCCCAAAGGTACAATAAGCAGTCTCTCATTTTGTAATGCATTATAATTATCTCCATACTTCAATTATGTGAAAATTTTGTTATTATACTTCTATAAGCTGTAAGTAACAAATTATTTAAAATACACCAAATGACAAAAATACCAACATAGAAAAGAACTCAATATCAAACAACTCAAAAAGAAAATTATATTTTCTACGAAAGGAGAGAACACTTACTATTATACAATACTTATCACTAATTTAATGCCTTGTTTTCATTGAAAGGTTCTGATATTTATAAATTACTCAATGCCAAATTATTTACTTATTATTCTAAAATCAGAACTTTACAGATGGATCAAAAGAATGACTGTCATACTGATTTTAAAATGTTTATGTTTCATATATTACATTAGGTAATAGCCAATTTAGCTTCTGCCTTCTTAACCTAGAGCAGATAAAATATTTCCCAAATGACTTTGTTTTTTCACCCTTTTCCTTTTTTATTCTTTTCTTCGGTAAATATTGATTTTCTTGCAGTGCTTTCTGTGTGGGGGGCATAAAGAGAAATACCATACAGTCTTCTATCTAGGAGATCTTCTACTCATCCTTGCAATGGAAGGCACAGACACATTCCCTTGTAAAAGGTATAAGGTGCAGTCAACATTACAGAGAGCAATACTATCACGTGTGGAATCCACTGGAATCAGCAGCTCAAAAAAGCTAGAAGTGGCCTAAATATAAATGATGAGATCTTTTAGAGCAGACACGAGAACAGATGAACAGCAAAGAAATAGTGTGAAATTGTGTTCACAATGGCAAATAATTGATTTTCCTCAGAACAGAATGCTCATAACAAACTTGAGACATAAGGCTGGAAGAAAGTAGGAACATATGAAGAGAGCTGGTGTGACCTTGGGATTTCTTTTTACCTTATGATTATGTAGATTCAATGGAAAGTTTAAGCATAGAAATGATGTCCTCATGTGGCTTATGTTTTAAGTTAAAAAGGGGGAAGTCTATCAGGAATACCTCTGCGTACCAAAAGAGAACTACAGTGTTAAGAACGCGTACTGTTCTTGAAGATGTCCTTGGCTTAGTGCCTAGCTCTGATGTCAAGCATCTCACAAAGGATTTTAATTCAAGTCCCAGAGAAAATCACATACTCTGGCCTTCAGGGGCACGTGCATGGATATGGTACAAAAAACTCACATAGGCACACATATGTACAAAAATATTCTTTTAAAGAAATAACTCTAGGGACATGAGAGATAGTTCGGGACATAAGAGCATTGACTGATATTCCAGGGGACCAAGTTTGAGTCACAGCATGAACAGCACCTGGAGGCAGAGGAGATTTAACAGCTCTAGCTCCTGGTACGCAACACCCACCCCCTTCTGACTTCCTTGGGCCCTGAACTTAAGTGAAACGTAATCTCACATATAGTTCAAACAATTAAGCATAGTAATTAATTGATTAATTAATAAATTTCAAAATGGATAATTTTGGCATGAGTTGCCTTGCTTCTGTAATCCAAAAAAAAAAAAAAAAGCTTGTCTCAAACAGGGGTAAGGTTCATGCGCATGTCTTTCCAATTTAAATCGTAAATGTCTATTTTAATACCTAAGCATTCGGCAACAATGTCAAATGAAAAGATTAAACTCAATACTGGAATTATCTTTTAAAAAAGGTGTATGGACCATGTGCAATCATATTAATGTTATGTTTTCTTTTACATCATAACAAATGGCAACATTTGATTTTTACCTAGCTTGCCTCAGTGTGTAGGCTTGAACTATGCGATGCTATGAAAAGCAGGTCATTTAAAATGAAGCAGTATTCAATGCACTTTCAGAAAAATAGCAAACAAAATTCGCCTCAAAGATCTATCACTATTTTTAGTTGTACTAAATCACACCTCTTATATTTTAACATGAAAGAATCTATACAAATTCACATAAACAGCTACAAAAAGAACCTTGGCCTTGTATATGGGGAGACAGATATAAGGTCCTCAATTCCAGGACTACATATTGGTGGTGGTTTGAATAAGAATGGCCCCCAGAGACTCATGCTTTTGAATGCTAGACCATAGAAAGTGGCACTAATTGGAAATTGTCACTGCGGGGGTGGACTTTCAGGTCTCACATGCTCAAAGAGGCCCAATGTGACAATTTCCTTCTACTGTAGCAAATTTCCTGCCATGATGATAATGGACTGAAACTCTCAGTTGTGAGTTATCCCCAATTAAATATTATCCTTTATAAGAATTTCTGGGGTCATGGTGTCTCTTTACAGTAATAAAAACCCAACTAAGACAACATTTTTTTCTGTGGTAATTTTATGACAGAAGTAATTCAAGTTGCTGCATGCAATTGAAAAGACCTGTCAGCTGGTTAAAAAAAATAATAAAAGTAATAACAGGTGAACATGCAGATACAATCAGTACATATCAAATTACTTAAAATCTCAAGACAAATTGTAACAACAAGGTAATAAATCCACATAATTTGAAGGACATCACTACTAGCCTTGTGCTTAAAAAATCTTGAAGGGTGATCTACCTGATTCTACCCAACCTTATCCTTCCCCAATCCCTAAACACACATCCTGTGCACATACCACTCTGGCAGATCCCATTTACACTTTCCCAATTTCCATGCCTGGCTCCTGTTCCATTTCTGGTCTTACATCCTGTGTGTCATTTCAACCACTGAATCCAGAGGATCCTAAAACACTGTATCCAATTTCCTTGCATAGGCTACGTTGTACATCTTGTGAGCTGGTCCAATCTGCTGAGTCCCATTTGCTCTGTTCCCAGTCTCCAGACTTGTCTGTAGTTGCTCAGCCTGATGAATTTACCTACTATTATGATGAGTTCCACAGATGCTAGCCTGCCTCTTTCATTTTGAACTTCTAGGATTTATCTACTATTACATAGCCTGTGTACTAACCAAGTCAATTTGGTACCCTGGTCCCTAGCTCACTCAAACAATATCCTGTTTTCAGTCATAACCCAGGTACTATATCCTGTAAGATGATCAAGTCATGGGAGTCCACTGGGAGATGACTGGACCTAGTACACCTACACTATATCCAAATTCCATGCCTAGTTTGTGGTGAGCATGAGATGACCAGCCTTGTAGGTCCCTGGACCCTTGTCTGACCATAAATAACAAACTCAGTCTCACAGCTTAGCCTGGTAATAGTCAAACACATTGATCTATCCATGTCATCTTTTCACTCCATGCATAGCTGGGGTAGTACACCTTTCACACTAGTCCAAAGAGATCCATCCATGTATCCCATTTACATAGTTTCTTACTTACCACTGAATTGGAATTATCCCCAATTTCTCCTATCCAACATTAATCATATTAATATATTATCTTCCCATTCCTGATCTGAAATCTAACAGGCTGTGAAACAACAAAACAAAACAAAAAATTCTTCCATTCAATAGAGACAACTTAAAATCTCACTTCAGAACCATAGCTGGTGAAAGAAAGTCTACATACTAAGGTCTCAACACAAGGACACAAACAGTATGAAAAGTCAAGACCACCCCTTTCTCTTTATGCATCTCTCTGTCTTTGCCTCTCTCTCTCTCTCTCTCTCTCTCTCTCTCTCTCTCTCTCTCTCTCTCTCTCTCACACACACACACACACACACACACACACACACACACAAACTGAAATTTACCAACCAAAATGCATGATATTTCAATTGGGAAGGATCCAGCACATAATGAGTGGCGCCATGCCTGGGCTGGATTCTACTAGTAAAACAGGCCGAGGAAAGCAAGGGAAGCAAGCCAGTAAGTAGCACCCTTCCATGGCCTCTGCATTAGTTATTGCCTGTAGGTTCCTGCCCTGTGTCAATTCCTGCCCTCCCCACATTTGATATTGAAATGTTATATGTAACTGTGAGTTAAATAAACACTTTCCTCCCCAAGTTGCTTTGGTCATGGTGTTTCATCACAGCAGTAGTAAACTTAACTAGTACAAGGTTCTTTCTGTGAGTTGCTGCTGTGTCTTCCCATGATGGTGGACCGTAAAGTATAAGAGGAGATAAAAATCCTTCTGCCGCAAGTCTCTTTTAATCACAATAACAGACACAAAGTATAGCAACTGGCTTTACTTCTACTTCTTTGTAGGCTCATCAAAGCCAAATAAAAATACCAATAACAATGGTGACAGCAGCCATGACAGTAACCTAAATCTTGTCATTTAGATTAATGACTTCAAATCAATGTTCTCACAATGTGCTGTTCACTCTTCCGCAAGAGTTATTCTGAATTTACATAGGCAGAATCTCAGAGGGTATCATTGCTCCCTCAAATCACCTCAGAGTCTCAGACCAGAAGTGAAAGCAGAAGTCAGTTTTCTCCTCTTGTCAAAGCTTAAAGGCTTTATGCTCCCTGTGAGTCCTCCTTCATAGCTCATAAGACTGGAGAATTGCAGGACACCTTGTTACTTTTTTTTCTGTCAGAATAACTACAAACTAGACAATTTCACTAAGTTTATCAATATGTAAAAATTTGCACTATGGAATACCAGCATAATTACACTTCACTTGCAATTTTTCAAATGTATATAAGTGTATTTGTTTATCTATGTGAGTGTATGCCACATGTGTGCAGATATACATGAAGGCTGGATGTGGGCTACTAGATCCTCTAGCACTAAAGCTACCAGAGGTTGTGAGCTGCCTCATTACGGGGGCTGCAAACTCTATGCAGGTTCTCTGAAAGACTAGCAAATTCTCCTAATCATCTTAATGTATTAAAACTATCTTTCTATTCTGTATTATAAGCTGAATTTTTAACTTAAAAGGAATACCCAGTACTCACTGAGGCATTTCCAATATTCAAATTATCATTAAAGGCATAAGATATAGGGCTTAGGCAATGACTCGGTGATTAAATTTCTTGCTTTATTAGGACCAGAGTTCATATCTTCAGGATAAAAATAAATGGTGGGTGATATGACATCTTACCTCTAAGTCAAGAACCCTGGGGTAGAGAAAGATCTCTATAGAAACTGGCTAGTTATAGTAGCTGTATGGACCTTGGGATTCAACAAGAAAACTTGTGCAAATGAGTAAGCTGGAGGGTGATGGAAATTGTTGGCTTCATGTCACCAATTACACACACACACACACACACACACACACACACACACACACGAGAGAGAGAGAGAGAGAGAGAGAGAGAGAGAGAGCAAGAGAGAGATGAGAGAGAGAGAGAGAAAGAGAGCAAGAGAGAGATGAGAGAACCACAGTCATATATATACATACTCATATAAACATGTATTCACTCTACACATATACATCAAGAAAATAAAATAATCATGAAATAAAAGTGTTTTCACCAGGAACGAGCAGAACACATAAAAATGTCTCTAAATTTGGCTTCATGAACCCAGTAAATCACAACTACCTGATGTGCTCGCTGAATCTTGTCCCATGAATTCAGAGTCTATTCAAAAGACTCTTAATGTGCACCTGAAAAAGGTAATCACTATAGTCATTTGTTCATTGAATTAGGAAAATCGCTGGTTTTTAACCATGCATTCTTTCACTTGTTGTTTTTAATCTTTTTTTTCTTGGATATTTAAATCTTTTTTTCTTTTTTTTTATTGATAAAAAGACAATAAAGAAAGAAAAAAACAAATTTCCACCTCCTCCCAGCCTCCCATTTCCCTCCCCCTCCTCCCACTCTTCTCCCCCTCCTCCCACCCCTCTCCCCTTCCCCCACTCCTCTCCCCCTCCCTCTCCAGTCCAAAGAGCAGTCAGGGTTCCCTGTCCTGTGGTAAGTCCTAGGTCCTCCGCCCTCCGTCCATATCTAGGAAGGTGAACATCCAAACTCGCTAGGCTCCCACCAAGCCAGCAGATTGCTTAGGATCAAAACCACGTGCCATTGTCTTTGGCGTCTCATCAGCCCTCATTGTTCGCCATGTTCAGAGAGTCCAGTTTTATCCCATGCTTTTTTGGTAGCAGTCCAGCTGGCCTTGGTGAGCTCCCAGTAGATCAGCTCCACTGTCTCAGTGGGTGGGTGCACCCCTAGTGGTCCCGACTTCTTTGCTCATGTTCTCCCTCCTTCTGCTCCTCATTGGGACCTTGGGAGCTCAGTCCAGTGCTCCAGTGTGGATCTCTGTCTCTATCTCCATTCGTCGCCAGATGAGAGTTCTAGGATGATATGCGAGATATTCATCAGTATTGCTCTAGGATAGGGTCATTTCAGGTTCCCTATCCTCAGCTGCCCAAGGAACTAACTGGGGACCTCAGCTTGGGCACCTGGGAGCCCCTCTAATGTCAATTCTCCTGCCCACCCTAAAGTGGGTCCCTTAACTAAGAATTGTGGTTCGCTAAAGGTATACAATGGAAGAAAGAAAGCATCTTCAACAAATGGTGCTGGCACAACTGGATGTCAACCTGTAGAAGAATGAAAATAGACCCATATCTATCACCGTGCACAAAACTCAAGTCCAAATGGATTAAAGACCTCAATATCAGCCCGAAAACACTGAACCTGATAGAAGAGAAAGTGGGAAATACCCTACAACAGATGGGCACAGGTGATCGCTTCTTAGGTATAACCCCAGAAGCACAGACATTAAGGGCAACATTGAATAAATGGGACCTACTAAAACTGAGAAGCTTCTGTAAAGCAAAGGACACTGTCACTAAGACACAAAGGCAACCTACTGACTGGGAGAAGATCTTCACCAACCCCTCAGCAGACAAAGGTCTGATCTCCAAAATATATAGAGAACTCAAGAAACTAGACTGTAAAAGGCTAATTAACCCAATTAAAAAATGGGGCACTGAACTGAACAGAGAATTCTCAACAGAAGAAGTTCAAATGGCCAAAAGACACTTAAGGTCCTGCTCAATTTCCTTACCAATCAGGGAAATGCAAATCAAAACAACTTTGAGATATCATCTTATACCTGTCAGAATGGCTAAAATAAAAAACTCCAATGATAGCCTTTGCTGGAGAGGCTGTGGAGGAAGGGGTTTCCTCATCCATTGCTGGTGGGAATGCAAACTTGTGCAACCACTGTGGAAGTCAGTGTTTCGGTTTCTCAGGAAATTCGGGATCAACCTACCCCTGGACCCAGCAATACCACTCTTGGGAATTTACCCAAGAGATGCTCTATCACATGTCAAAAGCATTTGTTCAACTATGTTCATAGCAGTATTATTTATGATAGCCGGAACCTGGAAACAACCTAGATGCCCTTCAATGGAAGAATGGATAAAGAAAGTATGGAATATATACACACTAGAGTACTAAGCTGCGGTAAAAAACAATGACTTCTCGAATTTTGCATGCAAATGGATGGAAATAGAAAACACTATCCTGAGTGAGGTATCCCAGACACAAAAAGATGAACATGGGATGTACTCACTCATAATTGGTTTCTAACCATAAATAGGGGTCACGGAGTCTACAATAGGCGAACCTAAAGAAGCTGAGTAAGAAGGTGAACCCAAGAAAAAACATATAGTTATCCTCTTAGATAAGGGAAGTAGACAAAATTGCCGGGGAGAAAAGTGGGATCTTGGGGGTGGGGTGGGATGGGGGTAAGGGGAGATGGGGAGAGAAAAGGTAGAAGGGAAGGAGGGGGGACTTGTTTTTAATCTTTAATTCATAACCCTTTTAAACAATTCCCTCCATAAAAGTGCAGCCTTTAAACTTCTGAAATATACTTTGGTTTGTAACCTCAAAGCAGGAGTGCATGCAATTCCGTGTGCTTACTTGATCATGTGTGAAACTGATTGTGGGTGAATGATTCTTTAAGCAAAGAACTGAGTACATGATCAGACACTGACATGTTCTTCTTGTTTGTGTACGGAAAGAGAGAAAACAAAAGTCACTCATCAGTGAGAAGACAATAGATATTCCTTTCATGATTTTATGTTTTACCTTTCATGGTATATCTAACCTACAGAGCTGTACGTCAGAAATTAGATAAACAATAATATTTTAAATAAGACAAATTAAGCAAAAGATATGTTACAGTAGGTTAGTCTTAAGCATTTATTGTTTACATTATTACAAGAGGGACTTTTGGGGAGGCATATTAGGAAAGATGGGCTTAGTTAAGCATGTGCACACACACATTAAGGTAAATCTGGAGAGTAAGATTATGTAACCAATTCCTATGTCATAATGTTCACCATACCATTAATGGCAAACAATAAATATACTAATCCCTTTGAATGACTTAGGGACATTGTATTATGTAATAAACATATCAAATAATTGGCTGTTATGCCACAAGAAGAATCATGCCACAGGGCATGTGAGTTATTATCCCGTGAAATTTTGGCACAGGCTTTGACTCCTTTTACATTCTGTCTAATTGTAAGCAATTATTATTATCATTGCTGTTTTCCATCTTTATACTTTCTTATTCTTTCTGAAGTCTTAGTAATTGTTAGAATCAAAGTCTAGAGAAGCAAAAGTATAATGCATTGTGTTTATATTAGCTAAAATAAATGAATGTTTCAAAGGACTATTTCATCTTGGACTTTTTTCTTGGTAATTATACAACTCTTTTCATGTACCGTCTAATGAATGAAGGAATCATGAAAACATTCCCTCCATATGGTATTGCTACAGAACAACTTCTAGGAAGTGCTTTGTTCGGAAACAGCACAGATGTTCCTATCGTGGTTTCCATGAGACGCCAAGAAATGTCAGCTGGGAACAAACCCAGGGGTAATTTGTGTAAATCATAGCACGTTAACTGCATTATGTATCAAGTGTTTCTCTATTAGTGCTAGAAAAATAATGTCTTTTTAACTTCTGCATCTTTTTGTCTACCCCATAGCAAGAGAATTGGATTGCCTTAATGAAAGACTAATGAGCAGCTTAAACACTCTGTCACATATCAACAAAAGGTTTTGCAAGATAAATGTTATGTGTTTAGTTTTCCTTGGGAAGCTGGGGATTTAACTGTTCTTCCTATACTCGCGATTGCACAATTCAAATTGCAACCTTAAAACAACCAATCAATCTACTAGGCTTATAACATGACTTCTGTTTCTGTTACTATGCGTGGCTATCAAATTATATTAAATAATAAAATATTCATAATTACGTTGCAATCAAACCTAAGACCATAACGAATTACTGTGTCTCTATTGGTTCATTTAGAAAACACATATACAACAACCAATGCAATCCTTATTTAAGTAATTATTTGTTTGTCTGTTTTTCTCCTCAAACTTCCTCTGGCAGTAATTTTTTTTTAATTGGTGGGTACCAAAAACCTTGGGAAACAATTTTTTTCCTCTTGGGAAGTCTTGTTTTTTTCTAAATTGACTAGTCAGTACTATGTTATCCTGTTCTACAAATACAAGAAATTGATGAACATATAATATTATAGGCCATGTCTTCTTTACCACAGATTAATGGTTGTCCATTTTTTTACTTTGTTCTCAAATAAGGCCCGGAGTGCTCTCCCATTTATTGACTCTGAGATATTAAATGGTACTGTGAAAACAGTCAAGTCATTATTACTGATTTTAATATATACACTAGATTTAATTTCATGAATCTATATTTAGAAACACTTCAAGGAGGGTTTAACTTATCTGTTTGTGTGCATGTGTCTATGAGTGTGTGTTTGTATGTGTGTGGAGGGGCTTGTTCACCAAAGTGCAGATGACCTTGGGGGAGAGAAGAGAGAATTATCTTCCCTGAAGTAGTAACAGGTGAGCACAGATGTGCTGGACACCAAATCAGGTCTTCTGTCAGAGAGATACATGTGATTTTCTTCAGTGAGCCATCTTGCCAGCCCTATTCTAGGAGTTTATTATTGGTTACTTTGGTTGTTTCAGAGCTGTTTTATTTTTTTATCTTCCCTAAAGTCTGTGTTTTGAATAAAAGTAAATTTGCATGATCATTTTTCTTAACCATTTTTGAAATTTTGAATTTTTATAATTATTGTATTCTGATCTTAAAGTTATTATTTTGCTTTGCATTTGCTCAGTTTCATAATTGTAAGTTCAAATGAATTATAATGAACATTACAGCCTAGTCATCAATTACTAGAAACACTCTGCTTATACTAAATATTTCCTTGAACAATAGCAATATGAAAATATTAGGTGATGAATGCAAGATATTGAGTATTAATTAAAGCTGTTTCAATTAGTCAAAGAGAAAAACACTGACATCAGAAATGAATGGGAACTATATGGTCCTGAGGAGTTCTTACACGTGAAACTCTTTTGTGAAGCATCTTCTTCAAACTTTGTGCTATTTTTGGTTTTATGTGTTTTGGTTTGTTTGTTTTGGCATATATTTTTCAGGACAATACCAGCTTCCAAACATTTAAATATACCATGAAGCTAAATACCTAATTATAGAGAACTGTTATAATTTAAAATTCCAGTATTTGAGCACTGAAAAATTAGCCAATTTAAAAATGAATGGTAAAATAAAAGAACAAATATAACTGAGATAATGTGACAATATGTGAAACAACTCCCTAAAACAATTAAGTTTCTGTGCACAAACAGTTAGTTCTGCCATAAACTAAAGAAATGCAGAAGACTCATTTAGAAATAGAAAACAGTTAATACAAAAGAAAGAGTTGGCAAGAAAATTCTATAGTGGGAAAGAAATTTGCAAGTATGTTATTATGTCAACAATGCTAGTTACTATTACCCATGGCAATAAGTAGTGAATAAAACAGATAACAAAACAGAAAATAATAGAAGACATTTTTGAAAATGAGTTTTTTTCAAGGGTATAAAGTTTTGTGCCTTGCCATCTGAGCATCTAAGTCATAGGAGTTAAGATCTCAAGGCATTGCTAGTTGCAGGATTACAATACGAATTATACAACAAGAGGCATTAACAGAGAATGAGTGCAGAGATGCATTTTGCCACCTGTGAATGTTCAGTATAAATGAAGCATGTACCAGCCCCTTTCTTCCAATTCTGAAAACATTCTTCTGGTTTATGAAATGCATGCTAAACCTGTGCTGCCACGTGTACTCTACAGTTCCAACCATTAATGACTGAGAATAGTATGATGACAGTGACCTCATTTTGAAGGCTGTGCGCTACAAATTTGGAGACTAGAAGTTGAGGAAGCTGAATGTAAGCGGAAGCATTTGTGCGATATCAAACCTATACTTCCTGGATTTAAATAATAATAATGATAATAATAATAACAATGATAATAATAAAAAATGTTGTAAACTCCAGTGGGAAGACATCTACTCTTCACCTCTAGCCTCCACAGCATATACAGTGGTATTTATGGAACATTTTAACATGTTATAAACATATAAATCATCAGTCTCTCTCATTATGCACACATGCACGCACACACGCATGCATGCAGACACACAGATACAAACACACACACACACAGACTTTTTTCTTTCATAAATACAGAAACAATGTTGCATTGCTAAAAATTGAAATGTGCCAGATAAATCTTCAATTCCAAAAATGATGGTTAATGACTTACCACATCTTTCTAGATATTGCTGTTTAGTAAATAACACCACTATTTAGAGTCTGAATAAGAATTTTATTATTTTCATTGTAATATATTTTCTTGCATTGGTATGTTTCTGTACATTGCTAACAAATTTAATTAATTTCTTTTACCTAAACAACATAAAAAATATTTTTACACTTAAAGCTTTAATAAACATTTATTTATTTTTTTTATTGATAAAAGAAGAATAAAGAAAAAAAACAAATTTCCACCTCCTCCCAGCCTCCCCTTTCCCTCCCCCTCCTCCCACTCTTCTCCCCCTCCTCCCACTCTTCTCCCCCTCCTCCCACCCCTCTCCCCTTCCCCCCACTCCTTTCCCCCTCCCTCTCCAGTCCAAAGAGGAGTCAGGGTTCCCTGCCCTGTGGTAAGTCCTAGGTCCTCCCCCCTCTGTCCACATCTAGGAAGGTGAACATCCAAACTGGCTAGGCTCGCACCAAGCCAGCAGATTGCGTAGGATCAAAACTGCGTGCCATTGTCCTTGGCGTCTCATCAGCCCTCATTGTTCGTCATGATCAGAGAGTTCAGTTTTATCCCATGCTTTTTTTGGTAATAATCCAGCTGGTCTTGGTGAGCTCCCAGTAGATCAGCTCCACTGTCTCAGTGGGTGGGTGCACCCCTCGTGGTCCCGACTTCTTTGCTCATGTTCTCCCTCCTTCTGCTCCTCATTGGGACCTTGGGAGCTCAGTCCCGTGCTCCAGTTATTTTTATAAACTGTATCCAAAAACTTTGACAAAAATAAAATAATCAAATAAAATATTTCAAGTTTGGTGGTGGATAACTTTATGATTTTGTTTATTAAAACATCAACCTTCTGTAATTACTCAGCTAACTTGCTTGATCTACATCTATGTTTCTTCATGTAATGGTTGTGTGATTCTATGTTAATCAAGAAAAATATTTCCCTTGTCTTAGTTACAATTAGTATTGTTGTGATGAAACAGCATGACCAAAGAAACCTGAGAAGGAAAGGCTTTATTCAGCTGAGGCTTTCACATCACAGGTCATCATGAAAGAAATTTGGGACAGAAACTCAAATAGGGCAGGAACGTTGAGGCAGGGACTAAAGCGGAGGCCAAAGAAGGATACTAATTACTGGTTCACTCCCAATAGTTTACTCAGTCTGTTTTCTATTATTATTATTGTTTTTGTTATTATTATTATTCATTTTACATGTGAACTACAGTTCCCACTGCCTCCCTTCCTCCTGCTCCTCCACACTCCTCAGAAATGGTAAGACCTCACTTGGGAAGTCAACAAAGCCTGGCACATTAAATTGAGGCTAGACCAAGCCCCTCCTCCCTGCATCAAGCCTGAGCAAGCTCATGCACCAGGGATAGATCCTGGTCTCACTGCCAGGGTTTCCACGAAGTGACCCAACTACACACTGTCATCCACATGTAGAGGGCCTAGTTGGGTCCCATACATCAGCCAGCTTTCTTGTAGAATATAGGAACACTAGCTCAGGGATACAGAACGCACAATGTATAGAACCCTCCCACATCAATCACTAATGAAGAAAATGCCCTACAGGATTTAATACAGACCAGTATTATGAAGGCATTTTCTTTATTGAGGCTTTCTACTTTCTGATGACTCTTATTTATGTCAAGTTGACATGAAACTAGCCAGTGCATCCCTCCTTATTTCTGCTATAGATATTCATCTTAGGTCATAACCTTGAATACAATAGCATCGCCTGCAACTTTCTGTGTGCTTCATTTGATAATCTTGCACTCTTTAACAATATTTAATTTAAAATGAACAACACTGAAAAGTAGAATTGTTTATTTTCTGCCCTCTGTTGATATGATGACATCTAAGGCAGGAGGACGTCAAGCATTAACTCATATGTGTTCAGTTGATAAGAAGAGAATATGTTCCATGCATAGCCACTCAGATTATAGCCCTCAACTCTAAACAACAATGATGAATCACACTTAGGACTCCATGGAGCCAAAACCTGTATATTTGGACATGATAACATTTATTGTAATTTCTTGACTAAAGTAAAAGAAACATGAATGGACAATGAGGACTACTGAGAACTCAAGAACAATGGCACTGTGTTTTTATCCTACTGCACGTACTGGCTTTGTGGGAGCCTAGGCAGTTTGGATGCTCACCTTACTAGACCTGGATGGAGGTTGGTGGTCCTTAGACTTCCCACAGGGCAGGGAACCCTGATTGCTCTTCTGGCTGATGAGGGATGGGGACTTGATCGGGTGAGGGGGAGGGAAATGGGAGGCGGTGGAGGGAAGGAGGCAGAAATCTTTAATAAATAAATAAATAAAAAGAGGAGAAAAAAAGAAAGACAAAAAAAAAACATGATGCCATCAAATCACTGGTTTGGGACTAGTGTTAGTTCTCTCACAGTGTGTAGCATCTAGTATTGTACTAACTGTATTTCTCCATCCCTTCTTTTCCTCCTATTCTTTCTTCCTCTCTCATTTCTTTTTTCTTGTCAACGTTCATAACAAGAGATGAATTTTTCCTCTCAGTTTTTGTCTAGCTTGAGTAACTAATTAAAAACTGTTATGGAACTTGCAGTCTCTCAAAAGGAATTGGTTAATACGATAGACTGATGTGCTCATGAACCACTCTAATCCCATACCAATTGTTAATGATTTGCTATTCCCATTCTGGTTCAATCCTTTATATTTTCATGAGATTTCTTCACATTCTCAGGGCATTTGAGCAAAACTGCTATTTTCATGCTTGAGCCTATAGCTACAAGATCCAAAACAATTCCTCATTTTAAATTGGACACTAGACATGCAGCAGTGATGAGTGCTTCTCCAGTTTGCTTCAGGGCCCCTTGAAATCCTTTGTCTTTATTCAATAGCTTATTACAGGATTTTGATGCAATTTGTTTTAAAACTCTTTCCACATTTCTGTGAAAAAATTTTTTTTAATTTAACAAGAAAATTGCTGGTAACATTTATTACAAAACAAAGTCACATGTGGTTTTATATTTGCCGTGTTTCAGTCAGTGTTCTGGAAGTCAGTGCAACATGCTTCTGGCTGATACTTTGTTTGCTAGGATACGTCTGAATGTATGGTTTAGTCTTTCAAAGCCAACAATTCTTTTAGCTTTTTTTGAAAATATTACTTGAAATTGTTATAAGCCAAGTTATCAACTCTTTGAGTTGTCTTTTTGTTCTTGTGGTCACAGTATTACCAAGAGAAAGTTGGGAAGTAATAATATATTTCAGCTTTCAGTCTATAAACCAAGACTAGAACTCAAGGTAGGGCCTAAGGAGGAAACCATCAATGAATGTTCTTTACTGTTTTGCACTGGTTCAGATATAACTATACTTTTTATACTGTCCAGGCCTTGCTGCCTAGGGATGGCGCCATGTAGAGTGGGGTAGTGGCTCCTACATTGAATAGACATCAATAGCAATCAATAAAAGTGTACTATATAGACCCACTAAAAGGCAGCCTCATAAGGCAACTTCCTGTTGAGGTTTCTTCTCCCCTAGATGTCAAGTTGACAACACAGACTACCCATCTCATCAGGTCTTCTATTCACTATCTTTTCTATTGGAAACAAAGACCAAGAAAGAAAGCCAATACTATTAAACTTTATTTTGAAAAGCCAAGCACAAACCTGTTGAGGAACAATACATAATTTCTATGCAAATTACTATACATACACTTAAAACCTCTCCAGATCATTACTTCTACTGTGAGTTAATTAAATTTATAAATTGATATACATGACTACTTGGAAAATACTACATCAAAAAGCAAATACTTTTTAGATTATAAGCATAGCTTACTTCTGTGTGATTTGTTTAATTATTTGTATTTAGTAATTTGCATCAACATAGTTTCTAATGTGGGTAAAGGGATGTGGAATGCAGTACAATTAATAAAAACCCAGAGACAGAAATTGGGTTTCAACCTAAAGGTTAGAAAAGCAAAAGAGCCAGACATTGGCTTTTACTTCCACCTCAGTCCAAATTGCAAGCCTGCCTCCAGTAGTCTCAGAATGAGACTGTGTGTGAGAGCTGTCTCCTCCCATTTTATATTTCTCTCTAGTGCTTGGATGAAAGGTATGCATCACTATGGACTGGTTTCTGTGGCAAACTAATGTGGCTACTGTATTAAAGACATATGCCATGACTGTTTAATCTGTAAGGCTAATCAGTGGAACTGCTTTGCTCTCTGAATTTCAGGCAGGTTTTATTTATTAAAATACAAATGAAATATCACCACAGTAGAATGTTACTTTTGCATTTAAGGTCTATCCTTCTTTAGACTGTCTTCTGGCACATTTATTCTTGAAATGCTAATTGGTAGGAGTTCTAATTTATGTGAGTCCAATATCATCACCAGTTTCAGCTCAAATTGAGAAAACTCAATTTCTAGCTATAATACAAAGCCATAAAAGACAATTAGATAAGATGAAATAAATATATGAGAATATATAAAAGGAAACAAGAATAATTAAACCACTTCAAAGAAGAATGCATAGCATACAGGCTTTCATAATTCAAATATGTGTAATTCAGAGATCAAGTGGCAAAATCTAATTGTTCTCACTAGGCTAGGGAACTCTACAGCATAAATTTAAATTTGCATTACATGGAATAGTGAGTTTGAGGATTTTGAAGGATGGTATGCTGCTTCCTTAGGATGCCGGATAGTAAATACTTTCACCTTTTGGAACACCAGATGTCAGTGGCATCTCTTCAGGTTTATTGACTTAGAAACAGCCACAATACTATGTCTATACAGGAACAAAACTATAATCCAATGGAAATTATTAATAAATGAAGGTAGCTGCCCATAGGACGTTGCTTATTGATTCTTACATTTTGACTTTTTAAAATCCATTTTTCTTGTATTTGACCTTGGCCTGTGTCTGAGTTTATTGGTAGTATTGATTAATTTCCCCTATCTAATAATTGGTTTTAAAAGCTTTCATTCATATGTTTCTGTTTAGAGAATTGCACTTGGCAATTATTTATGCTGAAACATCAGGCTTCAATTTGTGATACAATCCTTCTTTATCTTCTAGACCAATGTAATCTTTATTCACAATCATATGTGTCACTCCTTTTCCTTGTCGTCATACTTATTTCCCGGACACCAATGGTCTATGACCATGTATGTGAGAATGTAGCTAATAATATTAACACAGTGCTTCTCCATCACTGTGATTTAGAAAAGCAATATGAATTTCTATTATTTTTATTGATTAAATATACACTGCAGTAAAAGATAATTTTCCTACTCTGTTGTCTTCTTTGAATTTCTTGCACATGGAGAATCAATTGCCTGCTAAAGAGATTGAAATTTAAAGAGCCATTCTGTTCTGGCCATGCTAATTTACTTGATGCAGTCTCTAGTCTAACTTTTGATTTGAGAACAGTGTAGATGCATCACATAGCCTTTTCCTATTTTTTTTTCCTTAAGGGTGATTCAAACTGTTCAAACTTAAATATTTTCACAACTGTTTACAACAGTACAATGTCCACAAATATCTCAGTCTATATCTCATTCTATATTATTTCACTCTCTCTAAATATATACATGTTTGTGTGTATGTGTATACAAGAATGCTGTTATTTACTGTTTTAGGGATAAAGAAGTTGATTCTAGCTCTGAAATAGAAATCACACTCAGGTGTGTTTTATGAAGCCTCATTAAATGTTATTTAAATTTAATACAATTAACAATGTAAAACAAAACCTACCCAGAAATGAAAATCATTTTCTGCCACTGTGAAAGATTGATATCCTGTTCAAAAAAAAAAACATGAAATTTTCAAGCAAATGGATGGAACTTGATGAAAAAAAATAAATGGGAAAAAACATTCTGAATATTGTAAGCTATTGCAGAATATTAGGTAGAGTTGTGGTTACATTCTTTTATACTGTGAAGTATTTGTTTAATGACGCAAAGATTTGTTGTATTCTTTAGTGTTGCATTTGTTTAACTTTACTAAGCTGTGTTACTTTATCGGTCTAAAACACCTGCTGGTATAATAAAGAGCTAAATGGCCAAAAGTTAGGCAGGAGGAGAGAAATAAGCAAGGCTAGAAGGCAGAGAGAATGAATAGATGGAGTAGAATATGAGAGGAAGTGAGAAAAAGGAGAAGAGGATATCAGCAGCCAGCCACACAGTCAGACATAGAAAATAAGAAAAGAATATATGTACAGGAACAGAGAAAGGTAAAAGATCAGAGGCAAAACGTAGACAGAATAATTTAAGTAAGAAAAGCTGTCTAGAAACAAGCCAAGGTAATGTCAGTCACTCATAAGTATGAATATAAGAATAAGTCTTCATGTGATAATTCGGGAATTGGGTGGCAGGCCCCCAAAAAGCAAAGAGAAAACAAACAAACAAACAAACAAACAATCAACTACAGCAACCCAAACTAGAAAGAAAAACATGGGATGTATTCATTTGCAACTGGATATTAGCTGTTAAGTAAAGCATAATCATAGCATAATCCATACACCCAGAAATGCTAACAAGATAAGCTCAAGAGGTGGTACATGAATCTCCGTAATAAAGGGAAATGTAGATTTTTCAGGTGGCCTGAAGGCAAGTGGGGCTGGAAAAATCAGGGATCAGGTAGGGGTGGAGGAGAGAATACAGGGAGATTCGGCTGGAATGGCGCTCATTTGTGGGGCAATTAGGAACACCAGTGCAGTAAAAAAAATAAACCTTGGAATCTACAAGAGTAACCCTAGTGAAGACTCCTAGTAATGGGGTATACCTGGCCTGAAAGGGAATCTTCTATAACCAGGCAAAGCTTCCAGCAGTGATACTTAACCCAACCACAAAACATTCAACCCACATTTTCAAGATGTGCTGGGGTAATGGAATAGATTTCTTTTTCATAAAACCAACCAAACAAAAAACACACAAACAAATAATACATGTGGGGATTGGCCAACCAATGAGTGGTCCCAGGAGGCACACACCACAAGAGGAAGCCCATTGCTCACACTGAAGCTAGTCAGTCTAGAGACCCAGGATAGAAGCAAGCATGACAGAAAAATAAATACATGAATGAAATGATGACTAATGATATTCTGCTGTACTCACAGTCTAGTGCTTAGCCCAATTGTCACCAGATAGGCATCATCCAGGTGGGAGCAGATACAGAGACTTCCAGTAATCACTAAATGGACCCAGGGAAACTCTTCAGAAGAGAGTGGAAGAGGGCTGACGGAGCCAGAGAGGTAAGGGACACCATGAGAACATGGCCACAAAATGAATTAATAGGATACTCTGCATGTACATTATGATTGTTAGCTTAGTGTTCTTATTCAACTCCTAACAGTGTGTAAGAACATTATTCTTTTGCTTGTTCTTGGGAGCATTTTCTTCCATGTTCTATTGATACCCCTGGGATGACTGCCCTGTTTTGTTGTTGTTGTTTTTGTTTTGTTTTTGTTTTTTTGAAATTAAAAAGGAGTGAATGGGTGGGGAGGAGAGGTGTGGAGGCAACTGAGAGGAGTGGTAGGAGGGAAAACAGTGGTTAGGATTTAATACATACAAGAAGAATAAAAATAAAAACAGGTATCTATGGGATAATAATAAAAGGGATATGCGAAAACAAACAGAAGGAACAGAGCAAAGAAAAAGTACAGGAAACACACAGAAGCAGAAACAAACACATTTGAACACTCAGGAATCCCTAAGGACCTGTAAAAGGAAAAAAAAGGTAATTAAAAGATAAAATATATTTTTAAAAGAGTCCTGACTTCTGACATGACATTATGTGACAAGGAACTTCCAAAAATGCTGTTGAGTTTGTTTTCTGTTGGTCATCTACTGCTGGCATGTAAAGGAAATTTAAGTTAGAGTACTTTATTTCCACAGTGAGACTCCTTCGTTGTTCCCTTTTGTGAGTGGTTATCAAACCCTTCTTGTTTGTATAGGCAATAGTAACAACAGAGGTAAGGAAAAGTAAACTTTACATGTATGTCTCAAAAATATAATTTCAAAAGATTTCTAATAGTATTAACTATTTATAATGTGTAAATGTTAACAAATAATAAATAAACAGATGTTAATATTTGGTATCATAATTTTTATGATATATATATACATTTTACATGTATATATGCAATAGTTTGATTTCAATTTCTCTTAATAGTTAATATGAAACAAAATCAATTCAGGGATAAAGACAAGAAAATATAAGACATAAATATATGGATATCATTATACAACAATGTAAACACACTAAAGAGAGCTATGTGCTTATGCATACTTAAGTCAACACTACTTATATTAAACATAACAAATATTTTATCACATTAAATGAAGCTTATATAATTACTTTTCCTTTTTTAAAATATAACTCCAATGTATGAAAATTAGAGGTACATGTCAGTGGTAATCTAGATATATATAGTTGATATCCAAAAAATAAAATAATACACATGGTAGTAGAAGAGACAGGACTCTGAAAGTAGCAGTCATTTGCTGATATCTACTTGTACCCAAAGAAAAGAAAAGAAAAAGAACAAAGAAAAGAGATAAGTACTTTTGGTGAGTTCAGAACCACAGTTAGTAGTTGAGATGTATTTCAAAGAAAGGCTTTATAATAGTAAGAATGATAGCAAAGCAAGGTTAGAAGAAGAACTGAGGGCCTTGGACTTCCATTGCATCTGTTTACCCCTCCTTAGGAAAGGTAACAATGACCTATAAGTCACTGGGAGCACTGTCATGTGGGTGAGTGATTAAGCTTGACAAAGGCAAGCTGGCAGAGCAACACAGAGATCAATAGGTCACAGCTATGAGAATCCATATTTCAGTTGGCAGAAAATGAGGTGACCTGCCTTAAAAATGATTTTCTAATCAGTGAATAAAATGAAAGAAAGGCAAGGGGAGAAATGTATTAAAGGCAAAATACAAGCATGACTTAGGAAGTGAGATTAGATATTATCTAACATGCATCTGTACCTGAAGATTCAATAAGTCTATTAATTTCTACAGCTCATAACATAAAGCCTTTCATCTAAAATAAGGACATAATACATTCAAGACAGCTGAATTTCAATTTTTGTCTATAACAAGAGTAATTCATGTAAAATCTCTTTTAATGACTTTAAAATTATTGATGCTGAATGAATTCATACACATGAAAAAAATAATAATTTCTTTCCCCTTGTTTGTCCTATATATAGATGATTGTATCCATATACTCTATATATTTATGTGTATTTTATATATATATATATATGTATGTATGTGTGTGTGTGTGTGTATTTCCACAGTTATCTAGAGGAAGAGAACTTAGAGAATATACATATGTGTGTATATCTACATATATATTTAAAACATAAAAGAATATATATTCTTTTTGTTTGTTTGTTTTTTGAGTCAGGGATTCTCTGTAGCCTTGGAGCCTGTCCTGGAACTAGCTCTTGTAGACAAGGCTGGCCTTGAATTCACAGAGATCAGCCTGCCTCTACCTCCCCTTGCTGGGATTAAAGGAGTGTGCTATCACCACCCAGAACACATACACATACACACACACAGAGACACACGTATATTCTATATGTACATTGTGTGCATATTTGTGAATGTATGTGTAAGGGGGATATATTAGAATGACTTACAACTTATAGGCTTTGGTCCAGCTAATACAGCAATGTCTGCCTACAATGGAAAGTCCAAGCATCCAGCAGTTGTTTGGTGTACAAGGCTGAATGCCTCAGCTGGTCTTCAGTATACACCGGAATCATGAAGTAGGCTTTCATATCAACGAATAAATGGATTTGCTAGAGAGGGAAAGAACAAGCAGGCAAACAGCACAGCTTCCTTCTTCCATATCTTTTATATATGCTTCCTGCAGAAGGTATAGAAAAGGTTAGAAATGGCTCCTCTCCCATCAAAAGATGTGGATAAAAGAAATTTCTTCCCACATCAAAGATCAGACCTGAAATGGATCATCTCACTGAAAATGATATAATCAAGGAAATCTAACTCCCAGGTATTATCAGCCATTTTTGAGATTTAGTTAATTTTATTAACAACCAATTTTGCCCCCAAAATCTATCTATCTATCTATCTATCTATCTATCTATCTATCTATCTATCTATCTATCTATCTATCTACCTATCTATCTATATTTACATATGTACCTGTCTCTATATCTTTATATATATATATATGTCATATTTTGATATGTGTACATATATCAACATATGATTTGATTTATATAGATAGAGATATATAAATATCTCTCTATAGATAGACATTAGAAATATATGCTTTTAGATATTGATAAAGGCATAGACATACCATAACTCATGCCCACATGATCCATTGCTCTCTGTCTTTGGACCAGTTAGAGCTTCATATCAAATCCAGATTAGATTCTCTGAGTTCTCAGCAAAATGCGTCATATCTCTGTAACAGTTGTTTACTTTCATCTTTTAGCAGGCTTGTGTGTGTGTGCGTGTGTGCAATCTGTGTACACTTATAAGTATTATATGTAATTTGAGGGGAAACAAAACCAATATTATTACTTATGCCATATTCAAACTTCCTGAATATTATTTTTCTCTTCCCTGTAGTCAGATGGGCTGCTTGTTTATTTCCTGGCTTCCCTGACCCAAAATAATCACTATATTAATTGCAACACTGCTTAGCCAATGACTCTAGCATATTTACAGCTAGCTTTTACATCTTAAATTAACTCATTTCTATTAATCTGTGTGTTGTCATGTGGCTGTACTTAGCTTCTTCACAGTCAAAAAATGATATAAAGAAAATACAATAATATACATAATCAAGACTCTGTGTATATTCCATCTTTACATGGTTTATTTTTTAATCCTTTAATCTATGACTATCTGAACTCTTATATTACTTTACTATCTTTTAAAAGACTGTTTCATTTTTTAAAACCATTTACTTCCTTATATAAATAGCTATATTAGTTTTCTTCTCTCTCCTACGCCTACATACATTTATTGAACTCAGTGACTCATTTAGAGGGCTTTTTCATCTGAATCTGTTTTTATTGAACAATTATAATCCTTTTCTGACCAGGACCACTTCTAAAAATGCTAAGTGATGTGACTAGAAATAAGGCTGCTTTGCATTTTGGTTCTTCCTACTCCAAAATGGTGGAATCTGTTCGTTGCCTTTGGGAACCACGCACACTACCCAGTTCCAGGTATTCAGTGGGTCTATGTCGCTCCATTAAGCAGTTTGTGACATACTCCTCACAACCCCCATTTAAGTGCTCAGCCTCCTAAAATAGCCAGAGTTCATATGGGCAGCACAAACCAGGAAATCATTTTTAAGGAGTCACATGGTTTTTGCCGCTACTGTTGAGTCAGAAAACCTTTAAAGAAGCCACAGTGCCCATGCTTGCCTCCAGCCAACAGAGCCCATCTGAAAAAAAAAAAAAAATGCTGGCTACCAAGAAGCCATGCTTAACTCTGTTTTTTTTTTTTTTTTTTGTGTGTGTGTGTGTGTGTGTGTCTAGAATTTCTTTCCAAGTTTTCTCAGGTTTTGCAGGTATATAGCTGACCATGTTGGCACCAATTTGTAGCCAGAGGACCTGGTTGTTTATTTCCTGGGCACTCTGACACAAAATAATCAAACTGTAACTATATCAACCGCAAACACTACTCTAATTCTTACATCTTAAATTAACCCATTTATATTAATCCATATATTACCATGTGGTTGTGGCAAACCAGTAAGGTTCTGTCCAGTGTCTTGCATCTGTATCTGGCAGTAGTTACATGGCTTCTCACTGACTCCGCCTACTCTCTCCTCCATCTGCTTGGAATTCCAGTCTTGCTCTATTCTGTACTGCAATAGGTCCCAATCAGATCCTTTCTTATCCAGTGGTATTCACAGCTTACAGAGGGGAATCTCACATCATCCCCATTGCTTCTTCCCCTGTATTGTTTCCCTCTGCCTTTCCCAATTAAAAGCCATCACCATTTCCCTTCCTTTCCCCTTTATATCACTTGTATTCTGGGATTCTCCCTAGTGACACCAGCCTCTTCTACTTTACTGGCAACATTTTTCTTTCCTCGATTCTGCTGTTACTCTGAATGACATTTACATCAAGAGATTTTGCGCAATAGACCACAGATGAGAGAGAACCTGAAGAGTCCCCCCGGGACGAGGTTAACCCAGTCAATAGACTATGTTTTAGTTCCATCTATTTTCTCCAAAATTCTAATAGAAAGTACTTTAGGGTGTCCAAACAACCAATATTGACTAAATACAAACATGAAGGCAAAAATATTGTGATTTTTTCCAATTAAAAACAATTAAAGAAATAATATACAAGAACATTTCATTGACTGTTGAAAGGATAGTTAAAAACTAGGAATTATGTGTCTTTAGTTATAATTTGTGAGAATCAATGAAGGAGGAGATCCAAGAAGTAAAATGCCTCACATGTGAAATTATTGTGTTCTGTAACTAAACACAGTAGATACCCGGTCAGCAATTAGAGTGATTCTTGAAAAGAACCTGATTCTCAGTGCCCAATTATGAGGCTGCTAGATGCTGCTGAGTTGAAAAATATTAGGTACAGTTGTGATTTATTCTGACACATTTCACAAAGCAGGAATTGGATTCCAGGAAGAAACTTCAAGAACTTATTAATTCTTCCCTTTTGTAAGCCTCTGTCATTGTGGAGGACGTGTGTTACAGACCTTAGATTTTACAGCAAAATCTAATTAGATAGGAACAATTCAGTATGTCTCCAAAATATGTCTGAACAACAAACAAAATTTGTTTTGTAAATAATAACATAGTTCATTCTCTGGAGATACGAGAGAGATACGAAAAGGGAAAGTCATAGTGATCATTCGTTGTAAAAAAAAATGATTTAAAGATCTATTATGATACGAATGAAAAGACACTGAATTTGTCAGAAATTAAATCAAGCATTGAGAACAAAGACTCAATAGTAGCTCAAAATGATCTAATATAGTCACCAATTATAGTAAAAGCTAAAATTTGCACAGTATAACTCTGCTTGCATAAACTACTTTACACTAATCTTAAGTTGATGGCAGAGAACTTGTACTGATCTGAGAGAAATTCCATGAATATTCCTGTCTATGATGACAAAGTAATTAATTCAAATCAGAGTACACATTAATCCCCAAATCTCTATAATTAGGAATGGCGATTGAATATTTCCCTTTCTTTTAAGTATAGAAAAGAATAATAATTTATGATATCGAATGAAAAATGATTTTATTCTCCTAAATTTTTATTCTGTCTAAAACCTTTTACTTTTTCTTGAAGACTGTATTTGACTATTAATACCCAAACCCATACTGCCTTTTAATAATGTTTCAAAATGGGAAGATGCCACCAACAGCTAATTCATGACATTAATAAGTTTCAGGGTGGTTATCTAAGGTTGATAGGGTAAATCATTTCATCATTTCATCAGTTCTATTTCATTTTATGCATTCTAAATGATTTTTTGAATGAATCAAAAATCTCTTATAAGAAGAAAACAGAAGATGTGTATTAGTGACAACATTAGGAGCATATGCAGAGAAATGTTTTGATTTGCTTAGCAAATTTTGTGCTTCATGTTACAACCATTGAAGATAACTTAGGTCCCTGATATTTTATGTAAGCATTACGGTGAATCGTTTTGACCTTTTATCTCTGTCCTGGACAGCAGCAGATAAAGTAGCATGCTTGTACTTCTATGCCTGGCAGTCTTCTGCATCAGTCCATTGCATTCAGTACATGTAGTCTTACCAGCCCATGCTTCTTCCAGTCCAGTGCACAATATGTCCCCTAATTTTATAAGCTATTCAATTTTTTCTCTTTTTTATATAGTTTATAAACTTAATTAAAATAGAGTTTTATTGCTCATATTCCTCCTATGTCCGACCCCTTGCAAAATAATGACGACCTCTCTATAAATAGTTTGCTATGAACACATATAAATAAATAAGCATATAAATACAACCTGTTGAGTCATTTTACTGTTGCCAGAATGTATATTTCTAGAGCTATTCACTAGTTTATGGCTTCTTTAAACTCCTTAAATTCTTTGATAAAGTTTATAAGTGCTCTTTTGAGATCTTTGTCCTGCGGATCCACTAGATAATTCTTGTAAACTATTTCTGTGACAATAATGAATTTGGGAAAGGGGATGGTGTAAAAACTGTTCTAACTTTTCATGTTCTTTGTATTTTTGTAAAAAGGCCTGAACACATGTACTCTATTGGTTGTGGATCTAATATGGACAGAGCTGGCTGGGTGTTTGCATAGAATCTGAATTCTGCCCCAAGACTGAAGGTTAGGAAGGTTCAGTCAGGGCTCCTCATACTCAGCTGGAATATCAGGTGTGGGACATTGACTTTGTCTGATGATCAGGGTGTAGTCAACTGAGAATTAAGAGAGAGGAACTGATAGTCATCAATGCCAATACCAAATTATGTCACCACTACTGTTTCTGCATCTTCATCTACACAAGCCAACAGATGATTCCATTATGTAGAGTAATTCCTAGAGGAGACAATCTGGATCAATTATCTAAACCATAACTAAAACTAGGCATTTGTATAATTCTTTTATATAGAAAACTTTTTAAAAAATATAGCTTAGTACTCTTGTAAGTTTTTGACCTTGATTAACAATCCTAGTGATATGTATTTTAGGACACTTTTTTATTACTTAGGTTAGAAAATGCCTGGCACATTATGTACAAGTGCTTCTTACAGTGTGGAGAATTATGAGTTAACCTTAAGATGTTTAAGTTAATTTTAATATTTACTCTTATTATATGCACAATAACAAGCCCCCAACATAATTAAATGCAAATATTGGTGGCAAATGCATGGATTCACAAAGGTTTTTTTTTTTTAGTATTCTAAGTAAATAACTCAAGCACCATATTTTATATTACTTTTTATCATCATTTGGTGAGCCACAATTTGAAGACATTAAGAACCATGTTTTTATCTAACATATTAAAATTTATATGTGTACAGAAGCTGTGTGTGTATGAATACATGCATATACATATTTCAGTAAGATAAGACAAGGTAAAATATTATTAGCTAAGGTTCATCATTAATAGAAATACTTCACTGTGAAACAATAATAGTGAAATAATAATTGCAAATTTTCAATATATTAACTTGACCAAAATAAATAAAACAAATATTATTTCTAAAGCTTTGTGATATAAAATAAAATATATCCATACTGCTAATCAAAAATAAGACTTATGATTTTCTTATAATTGATATATGAGAAAACCATATTGAGAGTATGCTAAAGGTCTTCAAATAAGCAAAACCTTAGCATATAAAAATATTAAAAGATAAGATCACCTGAGATAATTGGGAGTGTGGAGTGGATAAAGAAGAGAGGGCAGATGGAGAGGAGGAGGGAAGAAGAGAAGGTGAGAGAAGAACATGATGTAATGGGATGGTCAAGGTGGGGGAAGCACAGAAAGGAAGAGCAAGAAAAGAAATATCTTGACTGAGGGAGTCACTATGGGGCCAGCAAGAAATCTGGCACTAGGAACATTGCCAGGAATCCACAAGGATGACCCCAGCTAAGAACCAAAACAATAATGGAGAGGGTGCCTGAACTGCCCTTCCCCTGTAATCAGATTGGTGACTACTTAATTGTCACCACAGAACTTTCATCCAGCAACTCATGGAAGCAAATGCAAAGATCCATAGAGAAGCACTGGACTGAGCTCTCAAAGTCCGGTCAAAAAGAGGCAAGAGCCATATGAGCAAAGGAGTTAAGGCCATGCTGGGGATACCCACAGAAACAGCTTGCATGTGCTAATGGGAGGTCACTGACACCAAACTGACAGCGGGGATCAATATAGGACCAAACTAGGCATGAGTAATAGGTGTATGGCTGGGGTAATTTGTGGGGCCACTGACAGTAGAACCAGGATTTATCCCTCCCACTTCCAATGGCATTTTGAAGCCATTCTCTTTGGAGGGATATCTTACTCATTCTAGCTATAGTTGGAGGGCCTTGGTCCTGCCTCAAAGGAATAGACTTACCCTCTCTGAGAAGTGGATAGAGGGTGGTGGGGGGAAGTTGGAGGGAGCAGGAAAAGGGGAAAGAGTGGAAACTAGAATTGGTATGTAAAACAAGAAAAGATCACCTTTTTTTATCTTTTTTTTAATAAATTTATTTATTTATTAAAGATTTCTGTCTCTTCCCTGCCACCGCCTCCCATTTCCCTCCCCCTCCCCCAATTAAGTGCCCCCCTCAGCCCGAAAAGCAATCAGGGTTCCCTGTCCTGTGGGAGGTCCAAGGAACCCCCACCTCCATCCAGGTCTAGTAAGTTGAGCATCCAAACTGCCTAGGCTCCCACAAAGCCAGTGCATGCAGTAGGATCAGAAACCCATTGCCATTGTTCTTGAGTTCTCATTAGTCCTCGTTGTCCGCTATGTTCAGAGAGTCCGGTTTTATCCCAGGCTTTTCCAGACCCAGGCCAGCTGGCCTTGGTGAGTTCCCAGTAGAACATCCCCATTGTCTCAGTGTGTGGGTGCACCCCTTGCGGTCCTGAGTTCGTTGCTCATGCTCTCTCTCCTTCTGGTCCTGATTTGGACCTTGAGATTTCAGTTCGGTGTTCCAATGTGGGTCTCTGTCTCTGTCTCCTTTCATCACCTGCTGAAGGTTAATATTCAGGAGGATGCCTATATGTTTTTCTTTGGGTTCTCCTTATTTAGCTTCTCTAGTATCACTAATTATAGGCTCAATGTCCTTGGTTTATGGCTAGAAACCAAATATGAGTGAGATCAGAAATGAAAAGGGGGACATAACCACAGACACAGAGAAAATTCAGAGACTCATTAGATCTTACTACAAAAGCCTGTATGCCACAAAACTAGAAAATGCAAAAGAAATGGACATTTTTTTAGATAAGTGCCACATACCAAAGCTAAACCAAAACCAGGTGAATGATCTAAATAGACCTGTTAGTCGCGAAGAACTAGAAACCGTTATCAAAAATCTACCTTCCAAAAAAAGCCCAGGACCAGATGGTTTCAATGCAGAATTCTACCAGAACTTCCAAGAAGAGCTAATACCTATACTCCTTAATGTATTTCACAATATAGAAACAGAAGAGTCATTGCCAAATTCCTTTTATGAAGCTACAGTTACCCTGATACCAAAACCACACAAAGACCCAACCAAGAAAGAGAATTACAGGCCTATCTCACTCATGAATATCGACGCAAAAATTCTCAATAAAATACTGGCAAACCGAATCCAAGAACACATTAGAAAGATTATCCATTATGATCAAGTAGGCTTCATCCCAGAGATGCAGGGCTGGTTCAACATACGCAAATCTATCAATGTAATCCAGCATATAAATAAACTGAAAGAAAAAAACCATATGATCATTTCAAAAGATCGCCTTTTAAAAGTAATTTAATCAATTACAATACTAAAAGAAGATTGTTGTCTATATGAGTAAGTTTGTGAGATCTTATACAGTTTCATATAATGAAGAACTGTTTTGAAAAAACTTCTAATAAATTATAATTTTGTATTAAAGGAGCTGTAATTAAATAATTGTCAGTAGCAATAGTACAGTTTGATATAAGTGACACAAAATGATATTATAATTAAAAGCATAAGGGAATAAAATTACACTTTAAATTATTCCTATTGAAACTTTAAAGTAATCACAAGCAATATCTTTTGTATGTGCATTAGCAAATGACTTAAAAACCAATTACAATGAAATTAAGACAGAGATATGATTATATAATAAAGTTAAAACCCAAAGTATACATTTTATTGATTTTTTTAAACTTCAGCAGTATAATGAAAACTTGTTCTAAATTTAGAAGTCAAAATAGATTATATAAGATTTTCCAATGTCATACTCAGGCAATGTTTAATAAGCACATCTTTAAAAATTTAAATGACTAAAGACCATGTAGAAATATCCCACATTGTGGTTTACTATCTGACTAGAATTAAGAAAGTGTGGACTTAACTGTTAATGAAGCTGCAAGCATTTGAAAATAACCACTAATATTGGTTTACCTTGTCCCTAAGTGCATGGTCAGTTTTTTCATATTACTTATTCTATAAAAATTCTTTGATTTTTTTTTTGCCAGGGTATTTTTTTCAAATACTGTATGAGGATCAGCATAATCTCTGTTGCAGACAAGAAAATATTCTTGGTTTAGCAGGATGCAAAGGATTAAATATAAAGTCCTTGTTTGAAGGTGGCCATGAAAAATTTATGAACTGTTGCTGTTCTGAAAAATATGCACCCCACATTGTAAACTGAATGGGCTTAGTCTGGGAGTATGATTTGCTTTCTATCTAAAATGAAATGTGCTATTATAAAGTCCTCTTGGAAGTAGCTTCATCTTCTCATTGTCTTATTCACTCTGACACATGGTGATTTTGTACTTAGAACATCATAGCTTTAATGTTTGAAAAGAATACAGTGAGAGTGGCTTGTAGTGAAATAGTAATGGATAGGTCTGTCTAAAGAAAAAAAATCCCTATGATAATCAAGAGAAATTTACTGCAGTGTCCAAAATATATACAGTAGTTAGAAGTAGGACTTTATAAGGACCATGGCATGCTGAATGTGAGTACAACTGCTAGGGTCCAAGAAAAAGACCCCAAAGAAGACCAACAACCACATATGCACTATCAAGAGCGTTTTATTGATTCCAACTTTGGGGTAGCAAAAGAACAACCTCCCAAGGAGCCTAGTGTTGTGGGAGCTGCGGGGACATTCCTGCCACCCAGCTCCTGGCTGCCTGGCTAGGTTATGCCCCGAAATAACAACACACAAACTGTATTAATTTAAACACTGCCTGGCCCATTTCTATTATTATGTGTAGCACCCCAAGGTGCACTTACTGGGAAGATTCTAGACTATGTCCATCCTGGGTCAGAGCTTCATCGCATCTGGCCTGGAGAGCAGTGCCTCACATCTGAGCTCACTTCCTCTTCCTTTCAGCATTCTGTTCTGTTTACTCCACCCACCTAAAGACTGGCCTATCAAATGGGCCAAGGCAGTTCCTTTATTAGCCAACGACCTTCCTCCATCAGCCTAGAAACCTTTAAAATATAGTAAGGGGAATTCCAAAGAGATGGGATTAATCTGGGATTGATTGGTGGAGGAAAGATTAGTCTGAGAAATTCTTCAAGAAGAATACAATACATTTGAATATATCCAACTCCCTCTCCCATCTCCTTGTTTTTTTTTCTTTTTTTTTTATTGAGAAAAGAAAAAAAAGTTTCCAGCCTCCCATTTCCCTCCCCTCTCCCCCTCCCCCCTTTCCCCCCTCCCTCTCCAGTCCAAAGAGCAGTCAGGGTTCCCTGCCCTGTGGAAAGTCCAAGGTCCTCCCCCCTCCAACCATATCTAGGAAGGTCAACATCCAAACTGGCTAGGCTCCCACAAAGCCAGAACATTAAGTAGGATCAAAACCCCGTGCCATTGTCCTTGGCTTCTCATCAGCCCACATTGTTCACCATGATCAGAGAGTGCAGTTTTATCCCATGCTTTTTCAGTCACAGTCCAGCTGGCCTTGGTGAGCTCCCAAGAGATCAGCCCCACTGTCTCAGTGGGTGGGTGCACCCCTCGTGGTCCCGACTTCCTTGCTCATCTTCTCCCTCCTTCTCCTCCTCATTGGGACCTTGGGAGCTCAGTCCAGTGCTCCAGTGTGGGTCTCTGTCTCTATCTCCATCCATCACCAGATGAAATTTCTATGCTGATATGCAAGATATTCGTCAGTATTGCTATAGGCTAGGGTCATTTCAGGTTCCCTATCCTCAGCTGCCCAAGGAACTAACTGGGGACATCGCCTTGGGCTCCTGGGAGCTACTCTAGAGGTTCAAGTCTCTTGCCAACACTAAGGTGGCTCCCTTAACTAAGAATTGTGCTTCCGTGCTCCCCATCCAACCTTCCTTTATTCCAATCCTCCCTTTCCCCTAAGTTCCCCCATCCTCCCCTTCTCCCTTTTCTCTCCCCATATCCCCTTACCCCAATCTCACCCCACCCCCAAGATCCCAATTTTCTCCCCGGCAATTTTGTCTACTTCCCATAGCCAAGAGGATAACTATATGTTTTTCCTTGGATTCATCTTCTTACTTAGTTTCTTTAGGTTCACCAATTGTAGACTCCGTGACCCTTATTTATGGCTAGAAACCAATTATGAGTGAGGACATCCCGTGTTCATCTCTTTGGGTCTGGGTTACCTCACTCAGTATAGTGTTTTCTATTTCCATCCATTTGCATGCTAAATCGAGAAGTCATTGTTTTTTATCGCAGCGTAGTACTCTACTGTGTATATATTCCACACTTTCTTCATCCATTCTTCCATTGAAGGGCATCTAGGTTGTTTCCAGGATCTGGCTATTACAAATAATACTGCTATGAACATAGTTGAACAAGTGCTCTTGTCATATGATAGGGCATCTCTTGGGTATATTCCCAAGAGCGGTATTGCTGGGTCCAGGAGTAGGTTGATCCCGAATTTCTTGAGAAACTGAAACACTGATTTCTAAAGTGGTTGCACAAGATTGCATTCCCACCAGCAATGGATGAGGGTACCCCTTCCTAGATTGACACCCCTTTCTTATTCATACATTTTTCTGTCGTCATCATTTCTTCAAACTTACCGAGTTAAATTTGTGTTGGCCATACATTCTTGAATTTGTGACCTTCTCCTGCAACAGTGAGGACCTACTAAAAGCTGAATTCTTTAAGAAAACCGACTATCTGATTCCAAGAAGCTATCAGCTGCCAGTAGCTCTTCAATTAGAAGAGCTACCATAAATAAAATAATGGATCAGATAAGGCAAACTTTGTGTGGTTGCTGGGAGCCAGAGAACAGACAGGAGTAATGAGATTTGAGAATTTGGAAAGAGACATATGTGAACTTACTGATACCAAAGGTTAAATACCCATGCCACACACATGTACACACACATACACACACACACACACACACACACACACACACAGTTCATATAAAATTAGTTTGAAAAGAAATTACTATGTAATAAGGTAACAAAGACCCTAGCAGATACCACATAATGGCATATATAAGCTAGGGCCATATTGGTTTGCTAACTTTGAACTTATTGGGAAGTTTCTAGATTTGTAAAAAGTACAAGCTATTATCAATGCCATTGGTTAATATTCCTAACTTTATTGTAAGATACTATTGCTTATAGAAAATACAGAAATCATACATTCACCTTGAACCTTCATCTCTACTGGCTAGCTTTTCTAAAGTTGGAAGATGCTAGGCACACTACCTGAGGAAAAAACTAATCCTCAAGCTTCCCAAACTTGCAATATAACTGGTATAATAACAACTAATCTAGGAATACACGTCAACTGGTACAAAAGGGACATGAATACCATAGGAATAACTAAGCACTTTCTGATTTAAGTCCAGCTCCACAAAATGAAACCCTTACCTGTCACCATTATTAGGCCTAGAGCTACACAGATCATAGGTCTTAGTGGAGTACTTACTGCTACTATTTTTCCTGTAAATGGACATGGCATAAAAACAATTCTTAATGTTTTATCATTATACCCATAGATTAGTATGTCAGTCAATTTTCAGAGAATATTTTATTTGCAGTAGATAGTGTTAACATAAAAATCAAGGTACAGTGAACAAGACTCTACAGAATATAGAACCTTAAATAAATAAACTGTGTCACACACCCTCCCTGAATCAGGGAACAAAGTAGAACCAAAATATGGTTCAGAAATTGACAAGAGCCCGGTGTGATGGATGAGTACAAGGAAAAACCATTTTTCCAGACACACCAGAAAGGTAGTTGTCAACACATGCGCAACTTTTATGTCACCCCAAGTCAAATAAGGTATTTACCTTGTATTAAAATGAAAATTTCATTTACACAAACTGTATTTTGCAGGTTGGTTGGCAGTGACTAGCAATGACTGAGTGAAATGGAGATGCCTAGTAACTTTGGAAAAGAGAGCTGTGTTTTATGTAGGAAGTCAGTGTTCAGCCTCCCTCTTATAGGAGATAAAAGAGAGCTGTGTTTTATGTAGGAAGTCAGTGTTCAGCCTCCCTCTTATAGGAGATAGCAGGTGCCAGAGGACAGACAAGAGTGGCAGGGGCTTGTGGATGAATTCCCACAGAAATGGAAAAGGGTGGCTGGTGAAATTGGAGTCAGTTTTAATGTCAGTGAATGCCCAGCTCTGAGATACCTTCCCTTTCATTATGACACACTGTATGATGGGACATTTATATCAACTTCAAGTGGTTACCATAAGGACATGGCAAATTTTAAAAACTTTGCTTCATCAGGAGCTGGTGAAGGCATTGGATTCAAGTAACTTTGCAAAATCAAGAGCTAGTTAAAAATAGGAGCATCTGCAAAAGTATAAACCATGAAATGCTCCTAACAGCTAGCCACCTGTTGACTCCCAGCTTTGTGGTCAAAACAAAAGCAGACACAACTGCTCAGGGGAGAGTGGGGCGGGAGGGCATGCAAAAAAGCGAAAGTAGCTGCTTACAGGGGAAAGAGGGTGTGCAGAAGTAGTCCACTCCCTGTATCTAGCAAAAACAATCCCCTTGACCCTGAGTAAACCTGGCTTGCAGTTTATCCTATATACGCCAACCCCAAATGAAGAACAGGAGCCCTCCCTATTGCACTGCGTCATATGGGGAACTGCTCCTAGTTAGCTGGACTGTATGTGCAAAAAAAAAAAAAATTAAATAAACCTTGCTTTTGCATTCTGGACTTGACTGTATTCCAGTGGTTTCTCTGGTGGTCTCTCAACTTGGGCACAACAGTTATCGCAAACAAATACAAGCATATGTGTAAAAATACTATAAGTCACAAATGACTGTTGTAATATTGTGTGAAAATATAGTTTAAATAATTGTAGGGATAAGTCCCGCCCCTTAGGGGGCGTGTTCGCCTCGGGCTAATGTCTGCCTATAAATTTGGCCAGCGTGCTCCGAGCTCTCTCTTCTACTCTCCTGGTCTCCGCGGGAACGGTGGTTCTGTAAGTCTATTTCTACATTAAAACTATATATATTTTTACAAACTGTCTGCATTCGTTTACGCCGCTACAAATAATAGACTTCAAAATTCTTAAAATTGCATTTTAGTGAAGAATTTATTACTTTATTTTATTTTTTGATTGTGAAATTCTAGAAAACAAAGAAAGTCTAAAAATATTAGCATGACTTTTTTAAAAATATTAAACTAAAGATATATTTATGCTATATTTTCATTACAGATTTCAACAATGTTTTAAATCTGCTTACTAAAGAAGTAAACCATTGAATTTAGGCTATTAAAATTTAAGGACCAATGAGCTTGGATTTATTTTAGAGTTAAATTATATCTTGGCTATATGTTGGTATCCTGAAGGTGTTAAATTGTTAAACAAAGAGGATTCAGAAAGCTACTCATTTTGAATGCAATAGTCTTGTTATAATTAACTATGTATATGTTTAATTTCTGCTTCATTAATAAAGAAAAATAGACTGGATAGATGGTCCAGAGCTTGAAAGTGTCAGGAGCCAATTTCCTCCTAAAATCATTACAGGAACCATCACCCTGGGGAGTCTGCAGAGAACCCCACACCCCTAATTGTGTTAAGAATGGTTCTATTGACAGAGCCTACCCCACACCCAAATTGGTTGTTAATGAGAGCTATCTGTTAGCGGAACCCACCCCACATTCCAAACTATCTAGGGAGCTAGGTGAGCCAGGCCTACTGTGACTTGACCGAAGATAACCTCCTGCCTACGTGACCAACGAGGACCATGTGACCAACGTGAACCACGCGGCAAGAGCCCAGAACCCTGTGCCCATCCCCCCAACTCCTTACCCTATAAAAGGTTGTATCTCGTCCCTAATAAACGGAGGCTTTGACAAACTTTGCATAGCCTTCTTCCTGTCTCCTAGCCCATATCTTCCAGGTAGTGCCTCTCCGTGACCCTGGAATAACTGAACTGCCAGGCGGGCTACTAACCCTAGACTAAGTGGCCCGCCAAGGCAATCGACATGAAAGCACTTGTTGCTCTTAGATGGGACCTGAGTTTGATTCTTATTACCCACATGGTAGCTCAGAACCATCTACAACTCCATTTCCAGAGACTTCAAACCTTAATTTTGAAATCTGCAGGCACAGAGCATGGACTTTATGCACACAGATAAATCAATGCAGAATGTTCATCCACAAAAGAATTAATAAATTTTTTAAATGAACAAATGAATGTTTTTCCACCGGTCAGATTTATGGAATTAACAATAATAGATGTACATAATAAGATTAATGTAAAGTTACTATCTTATTTTTTTAATGTAACAGTGTTTCATAGGACAATATGTATGATATATTTATGTTTTCTCATGTTTTCCTTCTCCCAGACTTTTCTAATCTCATTAAATATTATAAGTACATTATATGTCATGTTCTAACATGGAAAAATGAGAAAAACATGCAGTGATAAATTTCTTCTGCTGTAAGAAAAAGCAAAACAAAACAAAGCAAAGGGCTGTTGCTAATTTTACCTTTTCAGTTGCATGTCTAAACTTATATTTGTGAAATATAGGAAGCTGGGCTTTTCTTGAGGATTTTTGTATTCTAAATAATTATTTTGAATTTTTTGGTGTATTGTGGTAAATGTCACTCATCTAGTCCATAGGTGTCACATCCTAGAGCGCACAACCCTCCTGGCACCTTAATTTTAGCCAACTGAAATGTGTGTAAGACTTATGTAACTATAAAATAATAAATTTTATTGTTTTTAAGCCCCTACATTTATAGTGGTTTGTTACAGACTCAATAGACAACTGTTAACAGAACCCTGCAGGCACTGTAAATCCATCTTCATATTTTCTCATTGACTCTCTTTCCATAACCTCTTTCCATGGCCAGCCGGAACTACAAAAGCCCTCAGCAGAGATCTGTAACCTTTACCTTACCTGTAACTGCAGGTGGCTGGCTCTCTCTGAACATATTTACTTCACATTTGAATCCATTTGTTCCTCTTAAATTTGAGTATCTTACGGAGATCCAAGTGTGCATTTTTGAAGGTTATAAAAATTTATGAGAAAACAAAGCAAAATGCTGAATAAATTCTCAGTTTAAAATCACATGTCCTACAGTGATTCATGAGACACACAGTTAATCGTAATAATGAAAGGGAAATAATGATTGCAGTGTAGATATTATGGAAGTGTCTGCAAAGAAGTCTGCAGAAGGTCTCTGCTAACCAAGTAGGTGCCTTTACTAGCGAAAGCAGAAATGGGGAAAATGTAAAATGAATTGGAGAGAGGCAGCCCAAAGGGCAATAACAAAAAAGTTACCTGATTTTACTTACATGCAGAAACATATAGATATGTATATTGTATATTTTGGGGCTTGGGAAATGGACCAATGCCTGAGTTTGAGCTCACTCTTTAGGTATCTATGTTAAAAATGTATGCTGTGGTGACATGTGCCTCTTACCTCAGTGCTGCAGGAAGAAGAGAAGTGAATCCCTCGAGTTTGAAGGCCAGTTATTTTAGATACATCGATGAACTCCGGATCCACTGAGAAACATTCTCCCAAAAAGTAGAGTGGACATCAATGGGGAAAAACAATGATGATCTACATTCATACACACACACACACACACACACACTCATACACACACACCATACATTTATACATACATATTTTTGTATAATACATATAAATATAAAACATATTTCATCATACATGGAAGCATAGTGGAGACTCTTTGAAGGTAAATGGAACAGATGAGAAGGAGGAATAGATACATTATTTGTGGGAAGAGGAATGAATCTTTCAAATGCATATGTAATGGTAATTAAACTAGTAGCATTATCCCCTTTTGTAGGTCCTAATAACTTTTTACACATCATGAAACTGTATTGCCCTCATAAAAATTTCTAGTAATTTTCCATTATTTTCAACAGTCTAGATGTAGGGATAAGTCCCGCCCCTTAGGGGGCGTGTTCGCCTCGGGCTAATGTCTGCCGATAAATTTGGCGAGCGTGCTCCGAGCTGTCTCTTCTACTTTCCTGGTCTCCGCGGGAACGGTGGTTCTGTAAGTCTATTTCTACATTAAAACTATATATATATTTTTACAAACTGTCTGCATTCGTTTACGCCGCTACATTTTGGCACCCAACGTGGGGCTATTTTGCCCCCGACTCAAGCGGGTAGCCCGCTAGCTAACACAGCACCCTCCTGGGTGCTGTTTTTCAGTTCGTGACTCCGGCCCCAGTGCCGAGTCCGAGACATACTCGGCCACACAGGCCCATTCGCCTGCCTTGGCTAAGTTTTACAGCGGAACCCCACTGCCTGAATTAGCAGAAGCTCAAGTACCTACGGTTTTGCAACAAAAGCTGCCACAGCGACAGATTTGGTCTGACACAAAGTGACTTGGCAGGGCAGTGGTGGAGCACGCTTTTGATACCAGCACTTGGGAGGCAGAGGCAGGCGGATCTTTGTGTAGCCCAGGCTGGCCTCGAACTCGTGACCAAAAAGGGGAGATGTAGGGATAAGAGCTTGTGCTAATTTTTTGGGAGACATTAATAACAACTATCCAAAAAGCAAGCGGCTTAACTTCATAAAGAGAACTTCTTGGATTCTTCCTCGAATCGTCCGTGATGCTCCAATAACTGGAGCCCGTACATTCTATACTGATGCCAATAAATCAGGGAAGGCAGGTTACAAATCAGAAGACTTGGATAAGGTGGAACAAAGTCCGTATAATTCTGTCCAGAAGGCAGAATTATATGCCATTCTTATGGTGCTAAGGGATTTTAAAGAACCTATTAATATAGTTACAGATTCACAATATGCAGAAAGAGTTATTTTACATATTGAAACTGCTGAATTTATACCTGATGATACTGAACTAACCTCATTGTTTCTCCAGGTTCAAGATTTGATCAGGAACAGGCTTTGCCCTATGTACATAACACACATCCGATCCCATACGGGTCTGCCAGGTCCTCTAGCACAAGGTAATGCAGAAATTGATCAATTACTGATTGGTAGTGTGCTACAAGCCTCTGAATTTCATAAAAAACATCATGTTAATAGCAAAGGTTTGAAGAAAGAGTTTTCAATTACATGGCAACAAGCTAAGGAGATTGTAAAGAAATGCCCTACTTGCTCTTTCTATAACCAAACGCCACTGCCTGCAGGGGCTAATCCAAAGGGCACCCAAAGGAATGAAATCTGGCAGATGGATGTGTTCCACTTTGCAGAATTTGGCAAATTAAAATATGTTCATCACACCATTGACACTTATTCAGGCTTTCAGTGGGCAACTGCTTTAAGTTCAGAAAAAGCTGATTCAGTAATCACTCATTTATTAGAAGTCATGGCTATCATGGGTATACCTACACAAATAAAAACGGACAATGGTCCTGCTTATGTTTCTAGGAAAATGAAACGGTTTTTTGATTATTACAATATCAAGCATGTTACAGGTATACCATACAATCCTACAGGTCAAGCAGTCATAGAAAGATCAAATCGAACTATAAAAGATATGTTGAACAAACAGAAAGGGGTGGAAAACACCCCCAGAAATAGGCTACATAATGCTTTGTTAACCTTGAATTTTCTCAACGCTAATGAGAAGGGAACAACGGCTGCAGAAAGACATTGGATAATGGAAAAGTCTACTGAACTAAATCAACCAGTTTATTTCAAGGATGTGATGACCTCACAATGGAAGCCAGGATATGTGCTACGTTGGGGAAGGGGTTTTGCTCTTATCTCCACAGGTGAGGAAAAATTGTGGATACCATCAAAATTAATAAAGGTTCGGTTTGAAGAAGAGAAGCCACTTGGAAAAGATAAATAACAATTCTTTCATAAGGATGGCGAACATACTGATGGTAAGAAATACAGATAGGTGGGAGGCAGGGTTCTTTTCTTATCTCCACAGGAAAATACTCATCTTCAAAGAAATTGAGGGACCCTGAATATTTAATTACTGATGGATGGACACATTTTGTAAGTATTAATTTTTATTTATATATCTTATTAAACATTTCTTTATAAATATATAGAGCTGGTTTTGAAGTTGGACTCTGGCTCAGTCCCTCTCCAATTCCAAGCCTGTTAGTAAGAGAAAAACCCAGAGTTTCTGGAGTTTCTGTCTCATGTCAAGAGCCATGATATGGGACAGAAAGAAATATGAGTTTAGAAAACATCCTTGCTTTTCTTCATATCTATCATACTTTTCATTGAATATATATATATCATGCCTTTTATTGAATATATATATGTATGTATATATATGTCTATATGATTAATGTTTAAGTTTTTCACAATGAACAATGAGTTTTCCCCGAAGTGACATTTGAGATTTCCAGGAAGAAGATGGGGCCCCACAACAACAACTCTACCTGGTTGTTATGACGTCATGATACTGATAGCGCTACTACAAGACCTGTTTTGGATACCAGCTGCACAAGACGATCCCAACTTGGTTAGCTGAAATGGTGCACATCTTGTACAACATTCTGGCCAGACCTCCACAAAATACTCAGAGACTATTTGCAATTTTAAAAGACATTGATCTTGAAATTTAACCATCATTTTACTTTCACAGGATCCCCCAGAAAGAATGTCGCCCCCATGACAGCTGGAAGTAATTCTAGAGGACGACGTCCCCTCTCCCAGTAAAGTTTACCCCTGGGTTTAGGGACATCATTTAGGGGTTGGGAGGTTGGGGGAGGAATTTTATAAGCTCAGGGATCATTTTGAAAAAAAAAAAAAGAGGGAATGATGGGATTATAGATTTATAATTGTGAGTTACTGCTTTTAGACAAATATATTGGTATCAATTCTTGTATATTGAAACAAAGTTAAATTATATTGACTATTGTATGCATGCATGTTTCTATGTCTGTTTAAAACATTTTTATGTATTGACATATATTGTATTGATATATATATTGTATACATTTACCATATTGCAATGTACATTTCTACCTCTGATTAAGATACTTATATAATGTTTGTGTATTGATATATATTTACCATATTGCAATGTATATTTGTACTGTGTTTATATTTGGAGGTCATTATCCTCATTTGTTACACAGTTGTTTATTGTCTTAGTCTTTAAGTTAGATAGATATTGAGAATTATATAGATAAATAGTCATCTAAGTTTGTCATTTATAATCAGACTAATCAGGTTCTTTAGATATATAGAGATTATACTCAGTATAGATAGATAATCTTCAACCTCTTCAAAGAGCTGTAGAAAATGGCCTTTAATCTAACTCAGAGTTTCGTGATAGTGAGACACAATTGCTCCTGGCAACACCACTCCATTCCCGAGAGAATGTTGAGCACCAAAGACACTCCACCTGGAGCCTTTCTATTTGGCAGAACTGGCCTTTGGGCAAAGAAATGCCTATACCTCAACCACTGACACAGATACAGAGCGTGCATCAATGGATAAAACAGGACTGTCCTATCCTGCCAAGACAGGGTAAGATAGTTTTGAAAAGTTCCTTGCCTTTAATAATGGTATGTCAGTTATGTTAGGCCTTAGCCAAAATTGGTTGACTCAACATTGCAAACGAGACTTTGGGTGATTGCCCAGGTAGTCAGTTGTCTCTGTCAATTGTTGCACATTTTGGATATATCTCGTTTGTTGAGTAGTGTTTATTCCCTTCTCAGATCTTTGACTGAGTTGAAGATTATATAATTGTAGTTACTCTTTACATTATTTGGACTCCTTGAGATAGAATGTTTAGCAAAGCTTTTGTTCTCAATATTGTTATATTTATTATTTGTTGTTATTGTATGTAGTTGTATTTGGTTTAGTTCTGTCTTATTTAGACAAAAAGGGGAGATGTAGGGATAAGTCCCGCCCCTTAGGGGGCGTGTTCGCCTCGGGCTAATGTCTGCCTATAAATTTGGCGAGCGTGCTCCGAGCTGTCTCTTCTACTTTCCTGGTCTCTGCGGGAACGGTGGTTCTGTAAGTCTATTTCTACATTAAAACTATATATATATTTTTACAAACTGTCTGCATTCGTTTACGCCGCTACATCTAATTCTAGATGTAATATACTTTTTCTAATTCAGTCTGATGGCTATAGAGAATAATACAAAAATAAAACACTCTTGTAGTCATGAATCAAAGATAGATATACACCTGTTCTATCACTAAAACATTGTCTGAATTCCATAGGATGTGTTTTGAATTCTGTACCATAAATAATGTGACCATGACATGTGAAGATGAGCTATTAGAATTTTGAGATTGTACAAAACTAGGATATGTGAAAGAAATCTTAGGTACTAGAAAGATTGCTTATCATTTAGAGCATTTTCTGCTTTTGGCAGAAGAAGCAAGTTCATTCTCTTTATCTGCATTATGTGATGTGGCGCACAGCATTCTGCAAGTCCAGAACATCTGAGAAAAGAAAAAAGAAAGAAAAACAAAATATTCTCAATGTCTACGTTGGGAAAAAAATATTTCCCTGCTGTTTTAGTGCAAGAAATTTCATATGGACCCTGGTTAATATGCTGAAAATTAGCAATAAATAATTTACAATTTAGTTTTCAGAATAAGGTAACTTTATTATTTTCTTGAGAAAAATAAATGTTGTGACTTATAATTTCCACAGTGGATGTTTAACACTTCCCTTCTTTTTAAAGAAGGAGAATACATCAGGGGTTTTTAATTTTTGAATTATTTTATGTGTGTGAGTTTTGTATATATGCCTGTACATCACTTTTACAGTTCATGTCCCCAATGCAAGAGAAGGTGCTGGATCCCTAGAAGCTGGAGTTACCAAAGGCTGTCAACTATCACATGATTGTGAAAATTTTGACTTGTGCCTTCTTGAAGAGCCAGTGTTCTTGACCACTACTAGGTCATTTTTCCAAATCCCCAACTCCCTTGCCCCCCTGCTTCTGCCTATTAGCCCCTTCTTCCCACCACCACTAATGAGTTTTTGTTATTGTCATTGTTGTTTTGGTTTAATTTTTTTGTTTGTTTGTCTTGCTGTTGCTATTTTATTTTATGAGTGCATAAAATACCTTAAAATTAGGTCTCACAAATGGAAAATTAAAAAAAGCATACACAAGTAGTTTAAAGCCAGTTTCAAATAAACACAATCAAAACCAAACAGACATTGTTTAATAAGATATATTGTTAGTTTATTGACAACTAAATCTGTTTTGCATTTAAAAATCTTATTTCGTGAGTGTTAAAATTTTTACTCAAGTAGTGAATATAAGCATGAATAATTTAGAGTGAATAACAATGAATAAAGGTCATTCTATTTATAGATTTTCTTTTTATTTGTCTTCGAAAAAAACCTAGAAAAATATGCTGAAAGGCATGAAGTCTTGTCTATAGCAAGGGGTGTGCTGAGAGGAACCCTTTGTTATGTAGAAAAATATTCTGCTATAGATATGTGTTGACAGGCCCTACATTACTTCCTCATTGAAAACTGTACAGTGTCTAATACATAGATTTATTTATTACACATTTCTTTCTGGTAAATGAAGAGTGGACTTTGAAATTAGATACGACGTGATTCACATATCATTTCAGCCACATAACTGTTATGTGATCTGGAGCACAATAGTAAATCTCTCTGAGGCCTGATTTTCCAACCAGAAAATGATGGCTGTATTTCACCTAATCTGAATCTTCAGCAATTGAAAATGCATGGCTCTTATACAAAGTGTTAAGAAAGAAAGGAAAAAGCTGTTGCAGTTATAGTTTTAGTATGCATCTTGGACTGAATATCAATAGCATAGCATAATATAATTATAGAACTTTGTAAAATATAAGCCTATAAACATTTGATCTCTGATATTTACAATATATTATTGCAGGGGGAAAAGAGAAAGCAATGCCCTATAAATCAAAACTTTCACCTCTCTGTCCTATTCATCTAGATTTGTGCATATTTACATCAGTATAATATTATAATTTTAAAGATTATATTCATGTATCATGTAAGGTTTCCTTATTCAGCAGATTTTAGCATTCCTTTTTAACTACATAAATATTAATTCATATAAAATATATTTTAACCAATATCTTAGTGTTCCAGATTTTAGCCACTATAAGTTATGCTACTGCAAATATGTCCACCTATTTAGCTTCTGTGCCTACTTTATCTCTTAATAATAAATGTTGGCACAGTGAATTTAATGAGACACGACACTTGATAACATTTTCAAAAGAAGTATCTTAAATTTATAAGTACTTTAAAATGTCAACCAATGAAAATTTGAATTTGTTTTCCAGAATTAATATAGCAGGTTAGCACCTTCTCTAAAATATATATAATTTTGACCAAAGTCATAATTTGAGTATATTGAACAGTAATACCTTAGTAATGATGTAATTAAAATTTCTGTTTCTTCAAAATATAGTCATTAGTACTTTTTTCTATAACTAAAATGATCCAATGTCATTTTGTGCTGTTTTGTAACAATCTCTAATTGCTCAAGATCTAATTCTATTACAACATATTTTAAGACTCTTTTATGTGATTGAAGTTTAAATATTTGGTTTATAATAAATTTGGGGGATAATATACTCTGCTATATTTGGTTAAACAAACACATTTATATAAAGACAGTCTATTTAGCCTTGGATTACTTATAACATTTTTTGCAGACCAGGTTAACCTTAAATCACAGATAAATATATGCCTATGCCTCCTGAGTCCTGGAATCAAAGGTTTATCCCACCACAACTGACCCATTTATATTTTCAAAAGCATGTTCTTACTGTGCTATTTATCATCATACTGTTAACAAAAAAACATTTGTTATGTCGAGCTTTACTTAGACACATGATACATAGTAGCGTATCTCAAGGCATGGAGTTTGTTAATCATAAATTGTTTTTAGACATCAAGTAAAAGCTTAAAATTGATTAGAAAAATATGCATATTTGATAATTTAAACATAGGCATATATAAATACAGAATATATTTACACATAGTTGATCCTGATTACATGGATCTTGTTTGAGAACTGAAGTTAGTAACATAAAATAAATACCTGAACCAAACTGTCACTAGCAAGTAGAGAATGTATGTTGAGGTAATTGAGTGGATATAGTTTATATTCAATTTTATTAAATCATTTAATAAAACCAATGTACATTCAGCATTATTAAAATGACTTCTAATTGTATTGGTAGGCATTGCATCACTATATTTAGTATGATATAATGTTCCTTCTGATTTCTCAATGAATTATTGTATACATGTAGACAGTATATACTTATGGTATCTAATTATGGTACACATATTGAAAGCATAAAGAATGTATACTTAAAGATATCATACTTAATGGGGATAGAGAGATAGCTAGCAGTTAAAAGGGGTGACTGTTCTGCCAGAGGACCAGGACCAGTGTTTGTTTGCCAGCACTCACCCACACATGGCAACTCACAGTCCAGAGGATTCAGCAACCTCTCTGTCCTCCATGGGCACTATAATGCATGTGTTGCACAGACACATGCATAATATATATATATATATATATATATATATATATATATATATATATATATATATATATTAGTCATCAGAGAAATGCAAATCAAAACAACTCTGAGATTCCATCTTACATCTGTAAGAATGTCCAAAATCATAAACACTGATGACAACTTATGTTGGAGAGGTTGTGGGGAAAAAGGTACACTTCTGCATTTTTGTTGGGAATGCAAGCTGGTAAAGCCCTTTTGAATGTCAATATGGTGATTTCTCAGAAAATTAGGAAACCACCTTCCTCAAGACCTAGTAATACCACTCTTGGGTATATATCCAAAGGATGCTCCATTATTCCATAAGGACATCTATTCAACTATGTTCATATCAGCATTTTTGTCATATCCAGAACATGGAAACAACCTAAATGCCCCTTGATTGAATAATGGATAAGGAAAATGTGGTATATTTACACAATGGAATACTACATAGCAGAAAAAATAATGACTTCTTGAATTTTGCAGGAAAATAGATGGAGCTAGAAAACATTATTTTGAGTGAGGTAACCCAGACACAGAAAGACAATTATCACATACACTCACTCGTAAGTGGTTTTAAAAGATAAAGCAAAGAAAACCTGCCTAAAAATCACAATACTAGAGAACTTAGACAACAATGAGGAGAGACTTACATAGATCTAATTTATATGGGAGGTAGAAAAAGACAAGATCTCCTGAGTTAATTGAGTGCATGGGGACCTCGGGGGGGGGGGGAGATGATTGGAAAGAGAGGTGAGAAGCATGGAGGGGAGCAGAGAAAATATAGAGCTCAATAAAAATCAATAAATATGTAGTTAAAAATAAAATAATAAAAATAAAAATGTTACAACCTTAAACTAGAAAAAAAATGAAGAGAGGAAGGTGTGAAGTTGTCAGTCCAGAACAGTTTTAATAGTAAACATATCAATCATAGAGCAAGAATTTTTTTTTTTTTTTTTTAGAGCAAGAATTTTTATGGTATGCATGTTTGTTATCCATTTGCCATGAGGAAGGGGATATTGGCATTTGGGAAAAGAATATTGAACAAGAATTAGCTCTCTGCACCTCATAGTCAGCTGTGTAGAGGAAGAGTATTTAGAAAAAACAATCTTCCTGAGGTGTCAACAAAAGTATCTTCGATGTGTGTCATCTGTATTTAGAAAACGTGGCAGATGTAGTACATAGGAGAGTCACTGAACTTTGTGAATAGGGTTCGACACAGAGTGCTCAAAAACAAGCTAAAAGAGAAAGACCCAGATTTCTAGGAAACATTCCATTTTCACATCCTTTGCATGTCTATTATTAGAAAATTGACTATCAAAATAAATTTTAAGACTATCCCAATGAGTGAAAATATATCTAATGTGTATAATATGCATGTGAACACCAAAAGATGAAATTTGCCCATTCTTTTTCCTACTTTTCAAAAATTAACTCTGAAGCAGTTATAGTTCACTGTTATTTTTTTCTCTGCATTTCTTTCATATTTTGTGGAACTTTTCATTATAGACTTGCTGGTGAGAATAGATCAATTATTCATGGCTGAAGAATTTTCAGTGTCATGTCCAAGAATAGACTTACTGAGTGTCTCATTCATGATCATCCTAAGCAGAGATACCTTGGATATTGCTCTCAGAAAATAATGGAAAATGCTTATCAATGATTGTAGAATTGTTGCTAAAATAAAAAGTAAAATTTACACTATTAATAATTATCTAAGAAATTCAAGCAAAGTATTTTCCTGGACACTCAAAGCATTAATAGAACTAGAGATCTATCTTCAACATGTGAGATTTCCCTTGTTCTTCCTCTGGGTATCTGAAATGTAAACTCAATAGCTGGTGTATAAAGGTTTATACAAGGGTGTTCAAACAAACCAGGAAGTTGAGCATGGAATATGTAAGGTATTTGCTAATACACTCTCTCAAATTCTTGTGAATAACAACAACACTGTCTCAGATTCATGGTTCTAGCGACAATATTAAGTCTACCTTTCATTAACATGAGTGAAGCACTAATATTTATGCCAAAATATAGTTGAATCCTATTTTCATAAAATTAATTATTTTTATGCATTATATAGTTTAATTTACATGTGTGTTCATATGAATGTGAGTATATGTGCTTGAGCATGTGTATGTAATTAAGTGCATATTTTCTGTGTGTTCATGTGCATGCAATGGCACTTATATGGAGGTGAGAGGACAACTTGTGAGAATCTGTTCTCTCTTTCCATTTTGTGGCAATGAGAGACTAAGGTAATGTCATTGGCCTTGGCAGTGAGCACCATGAGTCACTAAGCTATCTTGCTGCTTCATTTTTAAATTAGCTGAAATAGAAACATACTTCATTTTGTTCCCTCACTTATATTCAATAATAAGTTGTTTTAGTAGCTTGTCTAAGCTCTTAATGGAAGAATTACCAGCGTTGTAATTAATGTGTATTTACAATTTCTATTTTGCTAACAAATTAAACAAAGTAGATCACAAATATACAGAAGGGAAAATGTCATAATTTGGCAGAATTCTTCTGAATTATTCTAAGCCATCAACATGTTTGTTAAATATGAGTAATATGGAGATATTTTGGAACTTTTATGGCAGCCACCAAAGGTTTCTAATACAAATATATTAGAAACTTAAAAAAAATCAATAAAATTGTTAAAGTTGACAACATATATATGGAAGCGAAAAGATTTATAAACTGTGTTTCTATAACTTTTTTACATATTTATTGTCGCTATAAATACCAGAAAGTCTATTTTATTTGTTTATAAATTACCATACATGTTTTTCTCTTCTTAAGTTGAAATGATATCCTCATAATTGATAAGTCAATAAATATACGGCAAATGACTTGATAACTGGATTAAGAAAGATCAAAAAGCATGCTTTCTCCAGCTATTTTGGTATTAAGAAACAAAATAATTGCAATAAATATTTTATCAAAATACTATATAGTATGCAAAATTCTCAAGCATTATTTTTAAAGCTAGGCACATACATGGATATATTATACTATCATGCTATTTTCCTATCCTGGTGTTAAATTTGAGAATTGACTAATTAAAGAAATAGAATAGATAAAATATAAATAAAAATTTGATATATAATGAAAAATATTGATATTCTGCCTATTTCAAAACACCTAGACTATTCATGACATTATTAAACTCAAAGACTCAAATAGCATTTCAGAAAACAAAACCACTGTACAGCTTCAAAATGCATATTTTCAGACTTTCTAAGGCATATTCATACAAGCTGTTTCATCTTTAAATGATATGCTCATAAAAGACATTCAAAGGTGTAAAATGGAGTGTGACATTCTTTTTTTATCCATTGAATTTCCTTCTTTGTCAGCATCAATTAAAACTGAAAAAAGAATATGATTTCCACTGAACAATTTTGGCTATTTCTTAGTATTAATAAGCTTAGCTTAGTTTTTTAATATAATTTTTTTAATATTCTTTTGATCCGTTTCCCCTCCCCCAAAGCCTCCCAGACCCTCCCCATCTCCAGACCCACCCAACATTCTCTTCTTAACTTTACTTTGAAAATCCACTTACAATGCCATATTTATTCCTGCTTTAGTGACCCTAATCCCTAGGCAATGGTGATGATGAATATCTGAGAATCTATCCTTGGCTCTTGTGCTCTTAGTCCTCTCTTACTACCATCCTAGTTAGGGTGCTCCCGAGATGAAATGAGAGGAAATGATTTTCAAATGCAAGGTTCCAATTAACAGATGATCAAGGAGTTGTGTTTCCTTTGCAACAGACAGATGTTTTCTTTTGCAATCCAAATCTTGGGGCCCCTAAAAGATTTACCTCAAAAGGAATATGATACAGGCACAGTTCTTTGATATGGGCATATACTCTCTTGATATCCTCTTGTGATTGCCTTTTCCTTCAGTCTCTAATTCAATATACACCACCATGTAATGTGGCATTCCCCTCTGTATGCTGTGATTACCATTGATTAATAAAGAAACTGCTTTGGGTCTATAGCATGGCAGAACAGAGGTAGGCAAGCAAAACTAAACTGAATGATGGGGAGAAAGAAGGCAGAGTCAGGGAGAAGCCATGTAGCTTCTCCAGAAGACAGACACTTAACAGAACCTTGCTGGTAAACCACAGCTATGTAGCAATACACAGATTAATAGAAATGGGTTAAATTAAGATGTAAGAGCTAGCCAATAAGAAGCTAGAACTAATAGGCCAAGTAGACATTTAATTAATACAGTTTCTGTGTGGTTATTTCAGGAATGAGCAGCTGGGAATAAACAAACAGCCTCCTACAACAAATTGGCATACCAATGTGGGACTGACTAAAATCACGTAAAACCTGAGAAAGCATGAAAAGGAATTATAGACACAAAAAACAAAGTTTAACATAGATTCTTGCTCTGTTTGCTGGCAGTCTGCCACAGCTCCTTTAAGAGGGTTGTTACTGATTTGGGGTACCAATAAATAAATAAATAATAATAAAACAACAACAACATCAAAACACAAAGACCTGCTGTGACACAACCGTGGATCTGGGGTGAAGACAATGGCTCTCAGAGGCAGCAAGTGTACCTCTGCCACATTGGACTGGGTGGAGCCAATAGGCAGTGTTGTGGAGTTGGTCTTATCTATGACCACTAGGCATTGTAAAAAAAAAAAAAAAAGTTTTTTTTTCTGGGCAGAAAATAATTAGATATACAATAAAGACAGATGCAGATAAAAAAAGACCTCTAAATGGTACTTCTATAATGGTCACAGTATTAGATAAATGTACATACGCTTGGAAGAGAGAAGAAAAAGAGTATAGAGAGTTATAAAAAGAAATAAATCATTTCAAAAATTAAGACAAAGTCTATAAAGAGACAAAGTATGGACAGTAATAGGTTAATATATATATATATATATATATATTAGAGAGAGAGATGCAAGGCATTTAGTCATTTATTCATTTACCAAATTATTTACTTATTTATTTACAAGATGTTCTGTAATGCACGTGTCCTTGAACTCTGTATAGCAGCAAGCGTGATGACCTTGGATTGAAGATGTTTCTGTCTTTTCTTTGAAAATACAGGGATTACAGGGCCAAGTCACCTTGTCCTATTTAGATATACTATTTAAGTAACCAAAAATTGAAGTAGCTAATCTGAAAACATCTATATTTTTTATAGTTAGTAAATTTATTTAGCAAACAGGTTAGTTTGATGAGTGTTTCTGTGTTTTGTCTAGAAATGTGTTACCTGAGACCTGTTCATATTATAATTTATTTGAGTTCTCTAGGTCTCACACTAATGGTAAGGGCCCATATTTCATGAGTAGTAGAATTTTGTTTGAGATATAATTCAAAGACTAAAGTTTGAAAGCTGGTGGTAACATTGAGAAATATTGGAATCTTTGAGAGATGGAACTTGATTATGAATAAGCACATCATGAGGAGTTTGGCTTTGAAAGATTATATTGTGATATTGGTTTTGCTTTTCTGTAAACAAATGCTTCAATATGATGCTCTACGCGATATATCAAGCTCTATATACAAAGAAAAATGTTATCATGGCAATAAAACCCTGGGTCATTAAAACTTTGAGTCAAAACAATCCTTCTGGAAGATGCTTGTCTGGAGTACTTTGAAAGAATGACAACTGTCACCCATATGAAGAAGGCCTAGTTCAATCCCATGTAGGCTCCCAAGCTCTCAGTCCAGAGTCCCTGAGCTCCAGTCAGCTCAAGTCAGCTGTCTCTGTAGGTTTTCCTATCATTTTGGTTATAAAAGTACTTTTTGGGAAACTATTACCATGATCATAAACATTTATTAAAATTATGGATTAAGATGACAATCAAATACTGAATAATTTTGTAAATAAACAATAACATATGAAGAGCCTGATGAATCAGGATGTACTATGAACTATGACAAAACACTTTTCAAGGACTACATGTCTACTCAGAGGTTGGAGAAATTCTCCTGCAGGCCATGTTTAGCTGGTGTCCCGTTGTTATAAATAAGTTTTATTTGGATAGTGCTGCGTGTTCTGATTTCATTGCTGATTGCTACTTTCACACCATAGTGACAGAGAGGAGGAGTTGCAATGGAAAGTATGTTCCACAAAATGGAAAATGTTTCCTGTGAGTCCCTTCACAGAGTGTGTTTGTGAAACCTAATATGAAAGGCTACAGGATAAAATGTAGTAATTAAAGAACAAATTATTCTGGGTAAATAATTCTGTAGAACAGTAGATGAAAAAACTGAGAGAAAAGCATTTCCTGACTAATTAAATGGAATGAGAATGCATTACCTGGCAACTGACATTACACAATGTGTGATTAGCCACATTCCGACTCACGACTGATTTGATTTATCTTATTTTGTTAAATTTCTGTCTGTAGTGGTCTAGGTAGGGGTACCCTCAGTTTTTCCTTCTTTTCTACTTTATCTTTGTGCTTTCAATCCTAGGATATGCTAATGTAGAGGAAATCTTGTTATTATTAAGAATATCTTAAGTGTTCAGTTATATTATCAACACAAATTTCCAAGCCTACAATAAACCTGCTTTGGTAATATGAAAACCTTCCTAGCAGTAATGAAGATATTCCACAGAAATACTCATTTCCCTTCTCATAAAAATCACAGATGAAACAGTACCCCAAGGTATTAGAGTATCCTTAGGAACTATGTACTTGGACAAACAAACCAACAAAGCTGAAATCTAGACCTAGACACGGGTGTAACATATACTTTGAAAATGATTTTGTATAATTCTGACAACATGTCAGATCCCCTTGTAATAGAGACTGAAGTCAGGATATTGAAGAGTCAAGCATCCACTGGGCCACAGCTTGTCTAGGCCTCCTCTCAATCCCAGCAGCAGTCCGGTCCTTGTGCTTTTGCAAGGAAAGAATTCAGATGGCACACAGGAGCAGAGCAGGCAGCACAGTGTTTAATTCAGTAAGCAAGGAAATAAGAATCCTTTATTAAGAATAAGAGTATGCTGAGTTTAGCACCGAGAGTCCAAATCCTGGCAAGTCTGGGACTCACATATTTCCTTTCTACGTTTTCTCTTTTCTGATGCCTTTTCTGTGGGTATGCTTCTAGGAAGGAGGCCTGATTTCCTTGGAAATTCTTTTTACTCAGAATTTCATCTATTTCAAATAGCAGTATAAGATGCAAAATTATGTATAGTAGTTTGTTGCTCCTAAAGGTAAAAGTTCACTAAAGGAATTAATAACAGCATCCTGAGAACCCTCCCTTAGAGGTGCCTTTGGTTTTTCATAGGCAGCAAGGACCTCTAGTATCTATTGTCCTCAAATCCAATTTTAGATCCTTGAGATAGTCTTCATGGAGTCCTCCAAACCACGTTACCCATGTATCCTGACCTCTGGTCAATCACCACTATTGTGTCTACATTCATAATTCAGGATGCTGAGCAGGTTTACATATTGCTCTGTTTGTTTTATTTGTGGCTGCAGTTTAGAAGTATTTTCTATTAAAATGACTTTAAAATAATAACATTTCTAAGAGAATTAAGTTCTGTTGAACTTTCATGTTTAACTCATGTAATTTACCTCCAGAGTTATTTAGTGTTGAGGATGGATGTAGGAAGAAAGGGCCAACCTAAGAATCCTACCCTGGCCCTGTAACCAGAGATAGAGAAAGAAATACACCCTGGCCTCATAATTAAACCCCAAAACTAAAAAGAGCCAATGAATGAAACCCAGTTAAGCCCTGAAACCAGAATCATCATTGACCTTGACCAACTTAAAACAAAATATATACTTAGTCCCAGAGCATGAAATCTAGCATCCTGATGCTGAACCCAGAGTAGGTGAAACAGACCCTGGATCTGAAACCCGAGCCAGTGAAAGAAACACATGAGCCCTGAACCCAGAACAAAAGAAATACACCCAGACTCTGAAACCAGAGGCAAAGAAACACACTTTGGCCCTAGAACCAGAGCCAGTGAAAGAAATATGCCTTATCATCGAAGACTAAGTCAAAAGGGTAAAAAGGTCCAGTGAAGGCAACACAGTTAGATTGAAACCAGAGGAACTCTGCCACTGATCAACCTAAACAACCAATTCTAGCACACAAAATCTCCCTCGCAGTACTTCACCCCTAAGAAACCCAATATAAACCCCTCTGCTGTTCAGTTGCTAATGGTCGTTCTCCTACACTGGCAGAGGCAGTCTCTCTCCCGGACAACTCTTTCCCATATAAATCTTTCTTAAACAAGTTTTGGGTCAGTATCTTCTTTCACTGGTGCAGAACAGAAGAACCTTTACTGAGACCTTTCCCTTGTGGGAGCAGGGCATGATAAGCAGAAAAAAAAAAGCAAAACAAAACAGAAAACAGAAGAAACAGTTATATCTGCTGGGAAACTCCCTTGGGAGTGAATGGGAAAACTAACTTTTTGTCTGTACCTGAGGAGATTGTTACATTTCTGAGGTTTTTCCCTTTAGTGGAGTGAAGCAGAAGGAAAAAAAATATCTTAGGCGAGAGCAGAACAGAAGAGGAGTGAAACTATCTCTCTCTCTCTCTCTCTCTCTCTCTCTCTCTCTCTGAGCAGGATTGTGACATCCTGTGAGGATTATTGCCACGACACCCCAGCTTAAGAATCACCTGACTTCTCCATGAGTCAGAATTCCTTTTCTTACCAAGTGGTCCCTTCACTGCTCTAGGCATTGGCTCTCTGACTTCCAGGCCAGTAAAGATTCCTTTCCCTCCAGAGATATAACACTTCCAAGGAAGAGAAACTTTGTTTCAGAGTCATATGAAAGCTCAAGAAAGTCAAATTTTAATCTGTCAGCTTACAAGCCATTTATGCAGCCAGATTGTCAACCTTCACATTCAATCGAAAACATGACAACAAGAAAACTGCAAATTGCAAGACAATTTCAACTTTACCTCTTGGTTTCTGAAATATTTACACTATCAAAATCATTTGGGTTACTTATGGTCACTCTAGAAAACAATGATTCATCTGTGATAGAAAACATTTTGGTGTCCAAACTTTCCACTAGAGTCAAAATATCATCCCCCTTTCACACCTCAGCCTTGTAAAGTTGCAGAACTGCCTCAAGGAATACATACAGTAAGCACTCCATTTATTTATTTATTTTTCTGGAAATGGGGGGTTTTATGCCCACGGTTTTGGGTTTTGTATTCTCCCTTCCCCAAAGCTTGGTTTGGCCACCTGTCTTTTATAGTGGTGATTAATGGTGATGTATAGATTAAAGTGTATACATACATATGTGCCTTGCCTTAAACACACGCGTGTGCCCCCCCCACACACACACGCGCACACACACACACACACTTATTGGTGTAGGAGGTCCTTCTGTTTATGTGTTGCTTTCATTGGTTATTCAATAAAGAAATTGCTTGGCCTGATAGGGCAGAGCGTAGGTAGGTGGAGAAGACAGAACTGAATTCTGGGAGGAAGGAAGCAGAGTCAGAGAACTGCCATGGAGCCACCAGAATCAGACATGCTGAATCTTTCCTGGAAAGCCATGACCTTGTGGTGATGTACAGATGAATAGCAATGGGTTAAATCAAGATGTGAGAGTCATCCAATAAGAGGCTAGAGATAATGGGCCAGACAGTGACTTAATTAAAATAATTTCTGTGTGGTTATTTTGGGTGTAAGGTTGCCGAGTGGCTGGGACAAACAAAGGGCCACCGTACTCTTTACACAACTCTCACACACTATTATGGTATGTTTGAAGCTAATATCTTCAAACCTAAATGAGACCTAAGAGTGGTTCCACACAGGGTTATAAAGAATAAAGGAAAAGGATTAGGAACAGGGATGCAAGCAAGAAAACAAAAATCACATTCTTGTTAGAGATTCAGAGAGGATATCAAGAGCATGGCATGAGATGATATCCAAGGTCATATAAATTCAGGCTTTGGGGGAATTCAATGCTATTTTAACACAAAATATATATCTCTACACGAAAGGAAACTATGTTCCATATATGCTTGCCAACTTCACAGCCAATGTTAACTCAGTGGCTATGGCAGTTCTTCATCTCATAATATTTAGTCTAGGAATCCTTTTTAATATATTTCCTTTGCATAAATATTATGGTTTCTAGTTTTAAATTTTCATGATATTCCTTTGTGTACAAAACTGTCTCTGAGTCTATGTGTACTTCTTTTGCTTTTTTAAAAACTACTTTATCTTACATTGTTTTGTTTGTCCTATTCAAATTTGTTTGTTTTGTTTTACTGTTACTCTTTAGTTGCCTATTTGTTTTCTAACAAGAGACAAAATAGCCTCTACACCTGGACTCCATGCTAGGGCCTACAGCCCAGGAAGTTGTACCAGAGGCCAGAGTGGTCCTATGGACCCCAGGGAAGACACTTTCCACTGCACACTAAACCCTCTTAAATGAAACACACACCACTGAGCCCCATATTCCGGTCTAGATCTTTGGAAGAAGTCTTCCTTCAGCTTCATCAGAATCCAGTAAGGATCTAAAAATCACCCAACCCACCACCTGCTAGCACTCCTTAAAACATGCCCAACAACCCCAGATTGTACCTTTTCTACTGGGCTTCTTATTATGGTCTATAGCCCTGGTAGCCTTAAGGGAGACAAGCCTGGTCCTAGGAACCCCAGACAAGAAATTGCCCACCACCCACAAAACATCTTTAAGCATGCCCAACAATCCTGAACTACAAAAACTGCCCCCCCCTACCCCTAATCTGGCACCCATGACTCTATATTCTCGTTTACAACTTTGGAAGAAGACTTTCAGCTTTAACAGAGACCAAGCAAGATCTAGGACCCCAGGTAAGACACTGCCCACTGCCCCCCAATATTCTTTAAAGCCCGCCCAGCAACTCTGAACTATATCCCCTCCTCTGGGCCTCATATTAGGGTCTACAACTGCTAGCAGCTGTATTGGAGGTCAGAGTGGTCCTAGGAAGCCCAGGAAAATTCTGCTCATTGCCCACCAACCCCCCCTTAAGCTTGTCCAACAATACCAGACTGTACTCTCACCTCTGGACCCAATATCCTGGCCTAGTACTTTGGAAGAAGTCTTTAATTTTACCAGAGGCTAGGCAGGATCTAGAAACCCTGGGTAAGGTACCATCCAAGGTCAGCTAACACTTCTTAAAAACCAACTAATTACCCAGACTGTACCCCTTCCATTGGGGCCACAGACGTAGTCACCTTATTGAAGGCCAGGCTGAAGCTAACAATGACAGGTAAGATACTGTCCACCACCCACAGAACCCCTTTAAAGCCTCTCTCAATAACCCCAGACTGCACACCTCCTGACCTACTCCGAAACCCTCACTCATGGTTCCATATCCATGTGAACAGTGTTGGAAGAAGACTTCAGCTTCATCAGAGCTCAGGCCATATCTAGGGACACTAGGTCTACAACTTCAGAACAAGACTTGATTTTTACTATAACACAGGACAAATCTAAAGGTTACAGAGCAAGGAGCTGCACTGAAATACAAGCTGGTCTTAGGGACCCCAAAGGCCAGATCAGACCAAGGGACCCCAGAGTGTACTGCCTCTCCAGAAGTCTTGGCCTAGTCTACAACACTGGAAGTAAACTTAAACTTTGCCAGAGGGCATGCTGGATATAGCATCCCCAGGCTCCAAAAACCACAGAAGGGGGATCTTACATGACTTGATGATATACTAGTGAACAGAGTCATTTGGGTCAGAAGACCAGAGAGGAAAGAGAAACCAAGGAGCAAAACACCCATTCAACAAAGACAAATGCAGGAATCAACACTTAGACCTGTAATTGTTCCTAAAATCCAGATGCCAAAATGCTAATGTAAGAACACAATCAATAACAGAAAAGTCAATAAGGCACCACTTGAGCCAAGCTATCCTCCAACAGCAACTCCTGAACAATTCAACACAGCAAAAACACAAAAAAGACCTTAAAAATAGCTTAATGAAGATGATGGTAGTGTTTAAAGAGGATATAAATGAATTCCTTAAAGAAATTGAGGAAAAGATGAACAACAACAACAACAAAAAAAAAAAACTGGAAAAAGTCCATAAATTCCTAAAAGATATCCAGCAAGAACTAAATAAACAGATAAACTATTCAGGACCTAAAAATAAAAAAAAAGCAGTTAAATAAACACAAATAGAGGGAATCCTGGAGATGGAAAATCTGTGTAAGCAAACAGGAACTACAGATCCAAGTATCACCAAGAGATTACAAAAGATGGTCTTGGGGACAGGATAAAGAAAATAATTCATCAGTCAAAGAAAATGCTAAATCTAAAGAATTCCTACCACAAAACCTCCAGAAAACTTGGGACACTATGAAAAGATCAAATATAAGAATAATGGGGACAGAAGAAGGAGATGAATGTAGCTTAAAAATCCAGAGAACATATTTAACAAAAATCAAAAAAACTTCCAACCTAAATAAGGACAAGCCTATAAAATTACAAGAAGCTTACAGAACTTGAATGAACAACATTCAACCTTTTGTGGAAAAACAAAAAGCCAGGATAGCTAAATCAAATATGTACAATAAAATATCTTTGGGAGGTATCACCATCCCTGATTTTAAGGTCTATTACAGAGCTATAGCAATAAAATTAAAAATAATGCATGGTATTGGCATAAAACCTGGTGAATCAAATTAAAGACCCAGATATAAATTCACATGCCTATGTTCACCTGGTTTTCAACCACTGTTGAAATTATACAGAGCAAAAAAATTAAGCATCTTCAAAACATGGTGCTGGTCTAACTGCATGCCATCAAGTGAAGAATGCAATTTGATCCATGTCTATCATCCTGGACAAAACTCAAATCCAAGTGGATCAAAGAATGCAACATAAATCCAGAAACACTGAAACTGATATAAGAGAGTAATAAATAGCCTTGAATGTATTGACACAGGAGATAACTTCCTGAATAAAACACCTATAGCCAAGACACTAAGATTGACAATTCATAAATAAGACCTCATAAAACTGAAAAGCTTCTTTAAGGCAAAGGATGCTTTCAATAGGACAAAATGGGTGCTTACAGAATTAGAAAAGATCTTCACAAACCCCACATAAGACAGAGGACTGATTTCCAAAATGTATAAAGAACTGAAGAAACTAGATATCAACAAACAAAAATAATTCAATTAAAAATGCTGTACAGGTCTAAAAAGAAAATTCTCAACAGAAGAATCTCACATGAACAAGGAACAATTAAAAAGATGTTCAACTTTCTTAGCCATCAGGGAAATGCAAATGCAAATGACTTTGAAATTCCACCTGTCAGAAGAGCTAAGATCAGAAACACAAGTGACAGACAGTTCATGTGGACAATAATGTGAAGCAAGAGGAAGTTTTTCCCATTGCTGATGGGAGTACAAATTTGTATAGCCACTTTGGAAATCAATACGACTCTTTTTCAGAAAATTTGAAATTTACCTACCTCAAGACCCAGCTATACCACTTCTGGGTGTAACCCCAAAAGATGCTTTACCATACCACATGAACATTTTCTCAACTATGTTCATTGAAGATGTTTTTTTAGTAATAGCCAGAATCTGGAAACAACCTAGATGTCCCTCACCTTAAAAAAAATGGATAATGAAAATGTGTAACATTTACAGAGTGTAGTCTATTCATCTGTCAAAAACAATGACATTATGAAACTTGAAGGCTAATGGATGGAAATGAAAAAAGTTATCCTGAGTGAGGTACCCCAAACACAGAAAGACAAGCATGGTATTTATCTGATAACTTAAAAGTGGATTATTAGCTGTAAAGTAAAGGATAACTGTGCTTCAGAAAGGCTAGGTAACAAGCAAGATTCAAGAGGGAAGGGCAGTCTGATCTCCCTGGGAATGGCAAATTGAAGAGATTTTGTGGGAGGGGTAGGGATCCAGTGGAGGAGATTACTTAAATAAAGGAATGGAAAGGGGGGGTCATTTTGGACTCAGGTACATGTATTAGGATGTGATACATGTGAAACTCCCCGGAATCTACAGGGTGGACCTCTACTAAGACTCTAACAAAATGGGATATCTCATCTGAATTGGCCATCTCCTGTGACCAGGCAAGACTCCCAATGGATGAATTGAGACTCCAACCCAGTCACATAACCTTCTACTTACTGTCAGTCCTGTCTATGGCATGTGCTGTGGTAAGGATGGCACAGAGATTTTGAGAGTGGTCATCCAATGACTGATCTAGCCTAGGACCTTTGCCAAGATAATAGTAAACCCAATCATGATGCTGTCTGGCATGCCAGAACCTAGTGTCTGGATAGCTCAGAGACCTAGGATAGAACCAACTGAAGAAAACATGACTGGGAAACAAAAAAAGAGTCAATGTAATGATGCCTAGGGATATTCTGCTATACTCATAAATTTGTATTTATTCCGATGGTCATCAGAGAAGTTTCAACCAGCAACTGATGGATACAGAGACCCATAGCCATACATTGGACTGAGCTTGGGAATCCTGCAAAAGAGAGGGAAGAAGGATTGTAGGAGCCAATGAAATCAATCACATATCCCTACTTTTAGTTCTGAGATAACCAACTTTTTTTTTTCCTGAGTCAGGGTTTCTCTGAATAACAAACCTAGCAATCCTAGAACTAGCTCTTGTTGACTAAGTTGACCTCAAACTCACAGAGGTCCACCTGCCTCTGTCTCCCAAGTTCTCTGATTAAAAGTGTGTGTCACCACTGTCTGGCAGAAAATTATTTCTAATCAGTAGAAAGTCATGGATTGAACTTCTTACAGCAGTGTTCTGTTATACATGTCCATAATCCTCAGACTTTCTGTCTCTGTCTATGCAGAAACTCCTGCAGGTGAGAAGGAACTCTCTATTAACAGAAACCCACTCCAAATCTTTGGTGGAACAGCCCAGTGTCCCTTGCTTCTATAATCAATCTGTCTTTATTTTTTCACTTGGAAATTTATGTGTTTAATAGAAATACAAAAGTCTGGAGCTTAAAGTGGACACCTGAATAAAAGACTCAAAAATCTTCCACTCTATGAGTATTAAAAGGGGACAGTTACCAAGACAGAAATCTGCTCTGTTCAGAATCTGGGGCAGTCACACAAATCATGGTTCCTGACTAAATGAGATCTCATTCTGTTAGTAGTAGTTGTTGTTTGTTTATAATTTTAATAATTTTATTGTCTTGTACTTTGTTTGATAATTTATAAAACTGTGTTATTATTTTTATAGGAGTAATTTGTCTGAAAATGTATATTACCATCTATGTACCTAGTACCATCAGAGGCCAGAAAACTGGCATAAGAACAGGAGTTACAGATGCTTATCTTCTTCCATGTGGTTACTTGGTATTAAACACAGGCTCTCCACCAGAGCAACAAGTACTCTTAAATACTGACTGAATTCTACAGCGCTTTTGGGTGCTTTTTTAAAGCATTTTTTTTAAAAGGAAAGAAAGAAAAGAAAACTTTATTGAGTTAACTAATATCTCTGGTTCTTTAACTCTAAGAAAAAAATTGTTCTATTTTACAGCTACATTTAAAACTAACCTATTATCTGTCTCATGTCTTATTAGAAATTTTAGCATGTCCTCGGTCATGGTTAGGAAGAAATTCTATACCCTCCATGTCAGGTAGGAGGAAATGACAAAGCAAAGAGGGACTACTAGAAGATCTTTGCTCAAATTCTAAATGTTTGCATATTAAAGATGCATGATAACAAAATGGAAGGCTAGTTTCTCACAGCCTCCTACAGTATTGCACCACCATGAAGCTGAGTGATTATATTTGTCCATTGACACAGAATCACATCACAGAATCTGATGATGATCTGTGATTCATTCTAACACTATAAACTAACAATTACATGATAATATTCAAGGGTAAACTATTAAAATGCTTATTATTTTGTCTATTCTTTTTAAAATAATTACTTTAAATTTAAGATTTTATTAGCATTATAGAGGAAATGAAAAAGCTAATGTAGTGAGAAAAGGAAGGGACAGTGGTGAAAGGTTTCAAACTTTAGATAACTATACAGAAAGAAATACTTATTCGGTATACCATAATGAACACAAGTGTGGACAGTTGCAAAATACTAATAGCAGTGGAAAGAACATGGGATGCAAGGGTTTCCATTCTTAAGAAGGACTTGAAAAGTTAGAGTGAGCCACGTTGCATGCAGTTATCCAGTGCGCAACTCCTGCTGTGCAAATGAATACAGCCCGGAATGGAATCATTGATCACCCAGGAATACCTTGATTTGCATAGGCCACATTTGCATGGGCCAGACTGCATAGCTCTAAATCACTTGCACAGATTTTCATGGTCATCTATGACTGGACAAATAACTACTCTTGACTGCCAACTAAGGAAGATGGTTCTTCTGTTAGAAGTGGCATTAAAATTTGGCTTCATGATCATACACCTGGAATCCCATAAATCCGATAGGAAGATGGTAGTCAGAGACATGAAGATCACCAGGAGCTCATGGGATAGCTAGTCTGGAGAACAACTGGGCAGAAACAGAAACAAGAAAAATGCACCTGCCTCAACAATGTGGCTGGAGAACCAGACTTCCAAAATTTGTCCTATACATATCACATGGACCCTAAAATAAAATATAATCAAATGTTGAGAGAAGATTATGCATACATGCTCAAAATAACCTTGACCTCCTTATTCTCCTGCCTCAGAGTCAATAGTAGCAATTTCTCCCAATGTTATTACCTAAAGCAAATTTATGAAGCTTTTCTTCCAGACTCCTTTGAATGGAAGCAAGAGTGAGATGAAAACTTTATCAGTTGAACTAGAATCCTCCGATTCTGTGCTGAGATGATGTGTCTGATGAGTTCTTTCCACCTTTCTTTTTTACGGTTATTTGTTCAGAGTGCTGTCCTTCTCTTTGGTCCATAAGTCCACCTCCTCATGCATTACTTAAACTCCATTCTTTCAAAAGTAGTGAAATTTCTCACAGTAGGAAGCTGAGTTTTCCTGGAGTAAAAGATCTATAACATTAGCTGTGTGAAAAAGCTCTATTCCTCCTACAAGCTCAAACCACTTAATGAATAAAACATGAAGCTCATAAAGAACTGTGCATTGCCCTTTAGCTAGGAACTTCAAAAGTTTTGTTTGGAAAATGCTGTTTGTTCTAACCCTTCGAAGAAACAATTTTGAAAATTTACATTCCCTGTAACCCTTTCATTTCTTTTCAAACATTGGATCATTTATTTCTACTTCACTGCAATTCAGAAAACTACACACAAATTCATGCATATATATGCACATGCTATGTAAATATTAAAAGAATAGGTTCTTATCTATGCTCACTAATGTTCTGCATATACTAATAGTTCTAGAAATGAATAACTTTTAGGTGTTCTATAAACATGGTTTGTGAAATATATAATATATTAATGAACAAACCTTTTCTTTCTATTTTAAACTTTGAAAAGATTAAATTTCAAACCATATTTTGGCTATTTTGGTGTATTATTGTAATGAGAAGCTATTATTCTAAAAACTGAATAAACTCTAGAAGTAGAGAAGGACCCTAACATTAATGTCTGCTCCTACACAAAATCTCCTTGGACTCATCAACTCTGACAGCTTTACTAGGCTCCATTAACCATTAGTTAAATTATCCATAACTTTTTAGCATTATTGGCTAATTGCTTTGAGATTCTCTGGTGTCTCCAGAGTATAATAAAACTTCATATTGACACAACACCCTTTACTTCCAAGTGTGATCCCTGACCATCTAAATCCTCATTGTTGACCTGTCTTTCTGTCTTGTTACCTTTTTATAGACTCAGATAGCAAGAAACATTTAAAATCTGAGAATTGATCACGTTTCATTTATACACAGAAGTACTACTGTGAAAGAAGAAAAAGTATTCATCTCAAATAAATATTTAATATATCAAATTCTATATTATTTAAAATTCTAGCTACACTAGAATTAAGTTATTTAGATAGAAGGAGAACGTATGAACCCTGAGTAAATAGTGTCCATACATTATTTTTAGTTCTCTAAAACCTGTTAAGCTAATTATACTGTATTTCTTAGTTTGGACACCTCAGTGAGATTCATAACCTCTTTAACAGCATTAAATATTATTGGATATTTTAAATCATTTACGAGAGTGAAATGTATGTTTCCTAGTATGTATATACTGACAAAATCAGCATGCTAAATATTTTGATAAAAGCAATATTATACATTTTACTTATAATCATTTTCAAGTAAATTAATTTATTTGATTTTGGATGTTTTGTTTATTTTCCTTTATTGTTGGTGTTTGTGGGGTACCAAAGATTTATTTCAGGGCTGTAAACATGTTTGAGTAAAGCTCTATCACCAGAATCTTGTCCTAACACTTGATTATTCTTCCATACATCTAAAGTATTTAATGTCCTCTATAGAGTAAAGAAAAACTTTAGAAACTGAAAGTAGTACCTGAATGGTTTCATGATCCCACAAAAACAGTGAGGCAACATTGACTACTTTTAGGAGTAAATTTCTATTGAGGACTTTGCATGTATTATGAAGAAAACTTAATGAAGGAACATATGCAGTGCCTGGAGGGATTACCAGAGAAAGATATTTCCTCCAAAGGTAACAAAGGAAACCTTAATATAAAATGCAGAAAATAATAGAAGGAAAATCACTAACCAAAGAGTCCAACAAAGACCTCAATAACTCAGACATCTAGAGACCCTTCACCAGCGCAACTCAAAGAAGGGAAACACACAAACCCTACTACTTAAAAAGTGACCGGAGTTAACAACCACTGGTCATTAATATCACTTAATGTCAATGGACTCAACTCACCTATAAAAAGGCACAGGCTAAGAGACTGGATACGAAAACAGGACCCAACATTCTGCTGTCTACAAGAAACACGCCTCAACCACAAAGACAGGCACCTACTCAGAGTAAAGGGCTGGGAAAAGGCTTATCAAGCAAATGGACCTAAGAAACAAGCAGGTGTGGCCATACTAATTTCTAACAAAGTTGACTTCAAACTTAAATCAATCAAAAGAGATGGAGAGGGACATTTTATACTCATAACAGGAAAAATTCATCAGGAAGAAATCTCAATCCTGAATATCTATGCCCCTAATATAAAAGCACCCACGTATGTAAAAGAAACATTGCTAAAATTCAAGGCAGCCATCAAACCGCACACACTAATAGTAGGAGACTTCAACACTCCTCTTTCACCAATGGACAGGTCAATCAGACAGAAACCTAACAGAGAAATTAGAGAATTAATGGAGGTAATGAAGCAAATGGACTTAACAGACATCTATAGAATATTCCACCCAAATAGGAAAGAATATACCTTTTTCTCTGCAGCTCATGGAACCTTCTCGAAAATTGACCACATACTTGGTAACAAAGCTAACTTACACAGCTACAAAAAAATATTACTAACCACCTGTGTCTTATCAGACCACCATGGATTAAAGTTAGAATTCAACAACAATGCTACCCCCAGAAAGCCTACAAACTCATGGAAACTGAACAGTCAACTACTGAACCATACCTGGATTAAGGAGGAAATAAAGAAAGAAATTAAAGTCTTCCTTGAATTCAATGAAAATAAAGAAACAACATACTCGAACTTATGGGACACTATGAAAGCAGTCCTGAGAGGAAAGTTCATAGCACTAAGTGCCCACTTAAAGAAAACAGAGAAAGCACATATTGGAGACTTAACAGCCCACCTGAAAGCTCTAGAAAAAAAAGAAGCAGACTCACCTAGGAGGAGTAGAAGACTGGAAATAATCAAACTGAGGGCTGAAATCAACAAAATAGAAACACAAAAAACAATCCAAAGAATCAATGAATCAAGAAGCTGGTTCCTGGAAAAAATCAACAAGATTGACAAACCCCTATCCAAACTAATCAAACGGCAGAGAGAAAATTTGCAAATTAATAAGATCAGAAATGAAAAGGGGGACATAACCACAAACACAGAGGAAATTCAGAGAGTCATTAGATCTTACTACAAAAGCTTGTATGCCACTAAACTGGAAAATGTAAAAGAAATGGACACTTTCTTAGATAAATACGATTTACCAAAATTAAATCAGGACCAGGTGAACAAGCTAAACAGACCTGTCAGTCGCGAAGAACTAGAAGCTGTTATCAAAAACCTCCCTACCAAAAAAAGCCCAGGGCCAGATGGTTTCAATGCGGAATTCTACCAGAACTTCCAAGAAGACCTAATACCTATACTCCTCAATGTATTCCACAATATAGAAACAGAAGGGTCATTACCAAATTCCTTTTATGAAGCTACAGTTACTCTGATACCAAAACCACACAAAGACTCAACCAGGAAAGAGAATTACAGGCCGATCTCACTCATGAATATCGACGCAAAAATCCTCAACAAAATACTGGCAAACCGAATCCAAGAACACATCCGAAAAATTATCCATTATGATCAAGTAGGCTTCATTCCTGAGATGCAGGGCTGGTTCAACATACGAAAATCTATCAATGTAATCCATCATATAAATAAACTGAAAGAAAAAAACCATATGATCATTTCATTAGATGCTGAAAAAGCATTTGACAAAATTCAACACCCATTTATGTTAAAAGTCTTGGAGAGATTAGGGATACAAGGGTCATACCTAAATATAATAAAAGCTATATACAGCAAGCCGACAGCTAACATCAAATTAAATGGAGAGAAACTCAAAGCCATCCCGCTTAACTCAGGAACACGACAAGGCTGCCCACTTTCGCCATACCTCTTCAATATAGTGCTGGAAGTTCTAGCAATAGCAATAAGACAGCATAATGGGATCAAGGGGATTCGAATTGGAAATGAAGAAGTTAAACTTTCGTTATTCGCAGATGATATGATAGTGTACATAAGCGACCCCCAAAATTCCACCAAAGAACTTTTACAGCTGATAAACAGCTTTAGTAATGTGGCAGGATACAAGATCAACTCCAAAAAATCAGTCGCCCTCCTATATTCAAAGGATATGGAAGCAGAGAGGGAAATCAGAGAAGCTTCTCCATTCACGATAGCCACAAACAGCATAAAATATCTTGGGGTAAATCTAACCAAGGAAGTGAAAGATCTATTTGACAAGAACTTTAAGGCATTGAAGAAAGAAATTGAAGAGGATACCAAAAAATGGATGGACATCCCTTGCTCTTGGATTGGGAGGATCAACATAGTAAAAATGGCAATTCTACCAAAGGCAATTTATAGATTCAATGCAATCCCCATCAAGATCCCATCAAAATTCTTCACAGATCTGGAGAGGACAATAATCAACTTTATATGGAAAAACAAAAAACCCAGGATAGCCAAAACAATCCTATACAATAAAGGATCTTCTGGAGGCATTACCATCCCTGACTTCAAACTCTATTACAGAGCTACAGTAATGAAAACAGGGTGGTACTGGCATAAAAACAGAGAAGTCGACCAATGGAATCGTATAGAAGACCCGGACTTTATCCCACAAACCTATGAACACCTCATTTTCGATAAAGGAGCTAAAAGTTTACATTGGAAGAAAGAAAGCATCTTCAACAAATGGTGCTGGCACAACTGGATGTCAACCTGTAGAAGAATGAAAATAGACCCATATCTATCACCGTGCACAAAACTCAAGTCCAAATGGATTAAAGACCTCAATATCAGCCCGAAAACACTGAACCTGATAGAAGAGAAAGTGGGCAATACCCTACAACAGATGGGCACAGGCGATCGCTTCTTAGGTATAACCCCAGAAGCACAGACATTAAGGGCAACATTGAATAAATGGGACCTACTAAAACTGAGAAGCTTCTGTAAAGCAAAGGACACTGTCACTAAGACACAAAGGCAACCTACTGACTGGGAGAAGATCTTCACCAACCCCGCAACAGACAAAGGTCTGATCTCCAAAATATATAGAGAACTCAAGAAACTAGACTTTAAAATGCTAATTAACCCAATTAAAAAATGGGGCGCTGAACTGAACAGAGAATTCTCAACAGAAGAAGTTCAAATGACCAAAAGACACTTAAGGTCATGCTCAACCTCCTTAGCGATCAGGGAAATGCAAATCAAAACAACTTTGAGATATCATCTTACACCTGTAAGATTGGCTAAAGTCAAAAACACCAAGGATAGCCTTTGCTGGAGAGGCTGTGGAGGAAGGGGTACCCTCATCCATTGCTGGTGGGAATGCAATCTTGTGCAACCACTGTGGAAGTCAGTGTTTCGGTTTCTCCGGAAATTCGGGATCAACCTACCCCTGGACCCAGCAATACCACTCTTGGGAATTTACCCAAGAGATGCTCTATCACATGTCAAAAGCATTTGTTCAACTATGTTCATAGCAGTATTATTTGTAATAGCCAGAACCTGGAAACAACCTAGATGCCCTTCAATGGAAGAATGGATGAAGAAAGTATGGAATATATACACACTAGAGTACTACGCTGCGGTAAAAAACAATGACTTCTCGAATTTTGCATGCAAATGGATGGAAATAGAAAACACTATCCTGAGTGAGGTATCCCAGGCCCAAAAAGACGAACATGGGATGTACTCACTCATAATTGGTTTCTAGCCATAAATAGGGTTCACGGAGTCTACAATAGGCGAATCTAAAGAAGCTAAGTAAGAAGGTGAACCCAAGGAAAAACATATAGTTATCCTCTTGGATAAGGGAAGTAGACAAAATTGCCGGGGGGGAAAAGTGGGATCTTGGGGGTGGGGTGGGATGGGGGTTAGGGGAGATGGGGAGAGAAAAGGTAGAAGGGAAGGAGGGTGGACTTGGGGAAACAGGAGGATCGGGATAAAGGAAGGTTGGATAGGGGAGCACGGAACCACAATTCCTAGTTAAGGGACCCACTTTAGGGTGGGCAGGAGATTTGACCCTAGAGGGGCTCCCAGGTGCCCAAGCTGAGGTCCCCAGTTAGTTCCCTGGGCAGCTGAGGATAGGGAACCTGAAATGACCCTACCCTAGAGCAATACTGACGAATATATTGCATACCATCCTAGAACTTGCATCTGGCGATGGATGGAGATAGAGACAGAGACCCACACTGGAGCACTGGACTGAGCTCCCAAGGTCCCAATGAGGAGCAGAAGGAGTGAGAACATGAGCAAAGATGTCGGGACCACGAGGAGTGCACCCACCCACTGAGACAGTGGAGATGATCTACTGCGAGCTCACCAAGGCCAGCTGGACTGTTACCAGAAAAAGCATGGGATAAAACTGGACTCTCGGAACATGGCGAACAATGAGGGCTGATGAGACGCCAAGGACAATGGCACGCGGTTTTGATCCTATGCAATGTGCTGGCTTGGTGGGAGCCTAGCCAGTCTGGATGTTCACCTTCCTAGATATGGATGGAGGGGGGAGGACCTAGGACGTACCACAGGGCAGGGAACCCTGACAGCTCTTTGGACTGGAAAGGGAGGGGGAGAGGAGTGGGGGGAAGGGGAGAGGGGTGGGAGGAGGGGGAGAAGAGTGGGAGGAGGGGGAGAAGAGTGGGAGGAGGGGGAGGGAAATGGGAGGCTGGTGGGAGGAGGTGGAAATTTGTTTTTTTTTTCTCTTTTCTTTATCCTCCTTTTATCAATAAAAAAATTAAAAAAAAATGCATTTATGATGAAATATGCCCAAGAGAGGAAAGTCATGTGGACAACAGGGGAAGAGAATCCTAAAGCAATAGCAAATGTCCTAAGGCCTAAGCTTCCATTGACTTTAATAGAGAATAAATTCATTAGATGAACATAATTATCCGAGGAGTAAGGAGAGTGGATACATAAATGCTAACAGTGCTAATCAAAGGAAAGAAAAAAAGATGGAATACACATAAAGCAATATATAAAACACTTTTCAGACTTTTCTATAAAGTTTATATTTACATAAGAGCTGTGAATTTAAGAGAATTTTTAGTATATATTCAATCAATTTCTACTAATATCACTTTAAATATTCACAGTGCATTTATAAAGGTTTAAAATTAATCACTGCTAAAACATAATTACTTAAATTATGGGCTTTGTCTCAGACTTCTCTACTTTTTGCAGTATAGTACTTTTCTTGTTTCATGTTGCAGTCTAAGCCATATTTAATTAGCTGCCGTGCCTCCTGTGTCTCTTCCAATTTGAGAGACTACGTCCATCTTCCACTTAATTCCACACTTATTACACTTCACAAACTGCCTAAGTAATTAACAGCATTCCATGTTATTTATGTATGGTTTCTGATCTCTCATCATTACACAGATGCTATGAATGTGGGGGACAAATACTGAAGTAGTGGGGAGCTCTTCTCACAACATTGCTGCTGACGTCACAGGGGTCACAAATGCCATGCTAACTTTCATTTTTACCATTTGACTGACCTGACCAGACGTCTTTGCAACCTGTCTAAAGGCAGACAGATGACAGGACAGTGTAGGTAGGTTAGCCCATTATAAGCCTCTTGTTAACAGATGAGATCAAAATTGGATATTTATTTTATACAAAGAGGTTAGTAATGGAGTTGACAAGAAGGGGTCCCATAGGTTTCAGAATAAGTTATTCATTCATCCCTGAAAGGACACCAGTAGAATTTGTGGACAACTTAGATAGGTGGAAAAAGGGATAACCCCAAAGATTCTTATCATAAACATCAGGCAAAAGGAAATAAAGGAAGCTACTATTTACTAAAATAGAAGGTTTGTGGAGCGTGGATTTGACTTTTCTCATAAACAGGTTAATGTTGAGTCTCCTATTGAGAGTCCAGTAGAATTTTGTAGAGTTTTTCCAACAACATTGACATTTAAATTTAGTTGTGAACCATTTTAGAACTAATTTTAAATAATAAAATTATATAAATTTCCTTGGTAAAGAATAACTAAGAACCATGGTTTAAAATACTAAATTGTATAGAATATAACAATGATGCTAAAATAGTTAATTTGAAAATCAACCTGTATTATTTTTGTGTATTCATGTATGCAATATGTAAGTATGTAGTGTATACCATAAATGTGTGTGAAGGTCAGGGGACTTTTTTATAGGTTGTTTATCTCCTTAAACCTTTATATGGCTTCTGGGTATCAAACTCAAATCACCAGGCTTGTACGTTTACCTGCTGAGCCATTTTACCTGGCCAATAAACTTATTTCATAACTATTTATTGGCTGCCTGCTGTATATGTCAATCTACTGTGTGCCCAGTCTGCTCTTGCATCACTTGCATTATAAGGATCTACATCTCTGAAAACAACAAACAGCACATTAGCAGAACTTATCCCTTATTGGAAAGTGTGAGGACGGAGATAAAACAATGTGAGAGAAAGGAAAATCACTATACCATCGATGAAAGACTGAGAAAATGACTGTAACAAGACACTTCAATGCCAGTGAACAAGTTTTGAGAAAATTTCACTGATATGGACTACTGTAAAGATGCTCAAAATCTACATATTTTGACACTATCAAATTAACATCAGGAATTTGTTCAATACACATGTTCATTCTATCTGACATTTATATAATTGATAGAAAATAATTCAGAAAGAACACACATTTTGCCATAAAAGACTGAATTATGTATTTTGCAAATATTAATGATATTCAAAATTATTTTATATTAAAGTACTCAAAATATTATTTAAGTAGATAGAAATTATAGCTACTCAGATTTGCCCATTTTGTGTGTTGTGCATTTATTGAAATAGCACACTATACCCATAATTACATAAAAAAATCATAATAAAAATATTAAAATCAAATTTAGAGACAAAGCAGTAAGTTATACACATAGATTTATGTATAATTTGTAATATATTATTGATTTAATATGTTTTTTATTATGCTATCTTAATTTATAGAGTATTTACTTATACTAATATCATATCTTGGGAGATTGAGTGCTTCTTTCTCTATGTAACTACATCTATAGAAAAAATATAATTAATATATGACACTAAAGTTTGGCTAAAGCATCAAATGTTTAAAGAATCCAATTTTAAAAAGATGAGACTACTTTTAAAAATTATTAAATGAGAATTACCCATGCCCAAAACACTTAATGATAACCCGAGTATGAAATCTATTGTTGAAGAAAGAACAGAGAAATGATTAGCTTGTTCTGTTATGTTGTCTGTGAGTATATTGGCGGATAGTGACAGTTATTTTCATTTGAAGATAAAAATAAAAATCTTGAGTAATATAAGAAAACCCAGTTACAACCTTTGAATCACAGGATTTTCAAATAGAAAATTGAGATATTTTTCTAATACATAAATCCATATTTTTAGTTATGCAATTTCACACCCAAAAATGAATTTAAGTTGATATTTAAAATGAAATGCTATGTCAATACAATAATATAGATATTATATTATCTACCAAAGATATCAGATATTGAGAATGAGTCATGAACTTGTCATTTCAGTGAGAAATCACAAATTAAATGATATATACTTTTATTCAACATGTAAAAATATACAAGTAATTGGTTTTAGATTTTGTTGTATTGTACAAGGTAGACCAATTATAACCTATATAGCAGTTCCTTTATTATCAGAATGAGAATATATAGCTTGTTAAAATATAAAATTAACTATTCTATTTAATTTTATTCCATAATGTCAATATTTTCAAAATAGAATTAAGAAATCAAAATACACCTAATTGCAAAATTTAAAATACATTAAATTCATATATATAAGAAGAATAATGGAAAAAGAAGGGTTAAATTAGAATGTAGGAGTAGAGGGCAGGGCAGAGGAAGAGTGTGACAAGGGATTAAATAATGTTAAAGACTTTTCAAATATATATGTATATATGTACATATGTGTGTGTGTGTGTGTGTGCCTAATATAAAAACTGAGAACTGATTATATGCTTCATTTATACACCAATGTACTACTGCAAAGGAAGAAAATAATTTGAAAACTAAAATTCTTAAAGCATTCAGTTTTACAAATATTCAACATATTCAAACACAGTGCATATATATATGAATTAATTATATATAAATTAGAATATAATTATATCTGGGTATCAACCATTTCTATAAACATTTACACACATACAAATAGTCTATGAATATACATTCATATGAATTAATTATATATGAATATAATTATATATCATTACATGAATATAATTATATATTATAATATCCATATATATGAATATTAATTAATATATGAAGAAATGCTCCTACTAGATAAAAACCCCAGTTCAAGGATTATTTTTTCTCTTTTAGAGTTGTAAGGCAATAAGTTTCTATACTCCAACCACCCAAACATTACCGGCCTTACCCTTCCTCTTGGTTACTATCCAGAACCTACTGGTAAAACCCCATTGCTCAAGTAACCACTTGCTTGAATCACAGAATATGAATATATAAGCAGTTATTTACCTGGAAGCCTCATCCTACTGGACTCCTTTCCTAGTACTGGAAGGGGCTGTTCATGCTGCCATGGGAGAAAGAAATGATTAATCATACCCCAGTTATGAACTCTGTGAGCTACAGGAATGAATCTTCTGCAGTGGTACATGTTAGTGACATAAAGTAACCACCCATGTTTTCTTAGGATGACACAATCAGAAGGTCACAATCTGATGCTAGACAGGTCATAGGACCAAGAGGAAAACCAACTCCTACTACTCTGGCAAGTAAAAATAAAACAACACTTAATGACTTCTTTTTATATTCAAAGATCAGTACATATTTCAATCCTCAACTGAGAAGCATTTAAAAACATGGTCATTTGACACAGACATGAACAATTGATCAAGGTACTTCTTCCTAAGAAAGTAAAGAAGGCTCCTCAGTACTAAAGTGGGTATACATATATTCTCCCCAAAGTACAGAAAACATTGTAGGAGGACTGCTGGAAAGAGTACATAAGAAGCTGAGGCAGTAAATGACTACAAGTAAATATAGCATTCTGATAAAGAAGAGCAGCTGTTCACAACAGAATTCACAGTGATTGTGACAGCAGTCACAGGACACATAAGATAAGGTAGACCAAACCCCAGCAAGGAGAAGAGGTTGGACGTGAAATCCCTTCTCAAGCTATTGCAGTTCTCAGTATTTGTCAGCTCTACCTAGGTAGTTGAGTTATTTTGAACAGTATAGCCCCTTTTAAGTCAACCATACTCCACTGTAGGGCCACATGCTCAAGAATATACAGATAACAAAAATTGGTTAATAAATTTGGTTAAAAGGGGACATAAAATCTGGATTGCTGGAGGAACAGAGGCAAGCAAAATTGGAAAGAGTTGAGAGATGGGGATCAATTATGTCTAAAATACATTTTATGAAACTATCAAAAACATTTTTAAAAAACTTATTCATGTAATTTGAGCTCGGTGTAACTTTTCTACACATGTATACATGAATGGATCAAAATCAACTTCTTTCCTTCACCATTTTCCCATTTTTTTCAACATAAAGTAGCTACATTTAATGAATTAATTTGGACTTTTGGATAGTATTTCTTGTTTGCCTTCTGCCAGAGATTCATGTCACTTCGGCTGGTCATGAAGTGGCTAAGTTGTCTGATTTTTCTAATTTCATGTCCACAGTGATAAGATTAAAGATAATGCTTCTATGTCCAATTTTGGTATATTAGTCAATTAGACAATTGAATGAATTGTCAAATGACATTCATTATGCATTTACACAGTTTTATTTATGTTAAAATTTATTATTATATTTTATAAACTCTTAGAAACTTAAAGATTAGAATTATAATTATTTGCTAATTTTTCCATTGAATTTCCATATAGATACATATAATTTGACCTTAAAGACATTCAAAGTAAGACTTAATAAACTATTGACCATATGTATCACTTCTGAGGTAACTATACTTCCATTATGCCTTAGTCAGGGGACTTACATTTGCATAGTTATTATAATATATTATAATAATATATTATTCTGTATTTATAAAAGAGCTTTATAAATTGCCTGCATAGAGAACTTTGTGAGTACTAATAAGTGCCTTTGGAATTCAGAAGTATTGAATGAAATGTGTATTTGTACTTGAAAAGGATTCATCCATAGATAGTATAAAAAGCTCTCAGATTCTACATGGCAAATTTTCTGTAATTTCTGAATGAATTCTTTGTAGTTACAAAAAATTTTGCTTAAAAATGGACATTTTCATTTTCAGTGTGATGGAATTCTAGATCAGTGGTTCTCAACCTGTGGGTCATGACTTATTTGGGGATTAAAAAACATTCCACATGGGTCACCCAAGACCATTGGAAAATACAGATATTTACCTTACAACTCACAACAATAACCAAATTACAGTTATAATATAGCAATAAAAATAGTTTTATGTTTGGAGGAGTCCACCATGTAAGAAACTGTATTAAAGGATCATGCCTGAACCCAGGAGGTTTGAAGTTTCCTTGCAGTCTTGTGCTTTCTGCTCATGAACTGTTGAGGCACTTTGCCTGTATGTTGCTGATCTTGTGCTGGAAGGAAGGGATATCGAGAGGAAATAGAAGATAAATAAGCCTATAATGTGATAAACATGTGTAGGCAGCCTCAATACCATTGCCATTAGGAAGCTGTGGGGTTTTATTGATCCTCAAGAAGGATGAGGAAATTAGTGGTGCTAGAAATTATTAATTTCATGTGAAGAGGTTTGAATTATTACTTAAACCTGGAAAAACCTCCACTTCTGTCATACTGTTTGACAAGAGTACCACAAATTACTCTGTTGGTGATCTTTTAGACCATTTGGCCCAAAGTGAGATTTTATTCCTGCTCATCTTCTCTGGGCAGACAAATCACTAATACTTTACTAGCTAGAAAAGCTGTAACAACATTCCTGGAGAGATAGATTCCTGCTAGCTAAAAGACATCTGTGAACATCGCCCTGGGCACCTGGGAGCCCATCTAGGTTCAAGTCTTTTGCCCACCCTAAGATGGCTCTCTTAATTAAGTTATGTGATTCCCTGCTCCTCTATCCAAACTTCCTTTCTCCCAATCATCCCGTTTCCCCAAGTTTCCCACATTCTCCCCTTCTTACTTTTCTCTCCCCATCTCCCCTTACCCCTGTCCCACCCCACCCCCCAGTTCCCAATTTTTTGCCCGCCAATCTTGTTTACTTCCCATACCCAGTATAACAACTATATGTTTTTCTTTGGGTTCACCTTCTTATTTAGCTTTTTTAGGATCACAGATTATAGACTCAATGACCATTATTTGTGGCTAGAAACCAATTATGAGTGAGTACATCCCATGTTCCTCTTTTTGGGTCTGGGATACCTCACTCAGGATAGGGTTTTCTATTTCCATCCATTTGCATGCAAAATTCGAGCTCCTTGGGCAGCTGAGGATAGGGAACCTGAAATGACCCTATCCTATAGCCATACTGATGAATATCTTGCATATCACCATAGAACCTTCATCTGGTGATGGATGGAGATAGAGACAGAGACCCACACTGGAGCATCGGACTGAGCTCCCAAGGTCCCAATAAAGAGCAGAAGGAGGGAGAACATGAGCAAGGAGGTCAGGACCACGAGGGGTGCACCCACTCACTGAGACAGTGGGGCTGATCTATTGGGAGCTCACCAAGGCCAGATGGACTGTGACTGAAAAAGCATGGGATAAAACCGGACTCTTTGAACATGGCAGACAATGAGGGCTGATGAGACGCCAAAGACAATGTCACTGGGTTTTTATCCTACTTCATGTTCTGGCTTTGTGGGAGCCTAGCCAGTGTGGATGTTCACCTTCCTAGATCTGGATGGAGGGGGGAGGACCTTGGACTTTCCACAGGGCAGGGAACCCTGTCTGCTCTTTGGACTGGAGAGGGAGGGGGAGAAGTGTGGGGGGAGGAGGAGAAGAGTGGGAGGAGAGGGAGAAAAATGGGAGGCTGGGAGGAGGCGGGAATTTCTTTTTTTTTTTTGTTTCAATTAAAAAAAAAAGACATCTGTGAAACCTGTGCAAAGACGAGAGCAAGATTGAGCTACTTGAATCATGTCCAGAAAATAAAGTCTCAAGTCAGTGATACTTCATTTCACAGGTTTTCGTTTTATGAATGGAAGAGTATCAAAAATGACTTTGCTGAGTGTCATTTTTGTCAGGTTCAGCAAAATTGAAGATGGAGGATCAGAACTTGTATAAATAAAAACTGTGTAAATGGCAAAAATGGCGGTGAATAAGCTTGCAGCCATGGTTAATATTGGTACTGAAGAGCTGAAGCAACACTTTGAACAAGAAATGAAAGTTGTTGAGTGGTGGTGATGTATGCCTTCCATTCCAATCCTTGGGAGGCAGACAGGTTAATAATCTCTGTGTGTTCAAGGAAAATCCAGTCTACAGAGTGAGTTCTAGGTCATGGTCCAAAGCTACAGAGAAACCCTTGAAAAACCAAAAGAGAGACACAGAGAGAAACACAGAGAGAGATTAAAGATATATTAAAAGGTCAGCAAGAAAAATTGATTGAAATACTTGTTTCAGAACATACAGTGTTAACTTCTGCTTAGTGTGTCCTTACATGGCCAGTGGTTCAGGAATACACACACAGTCCCACTAAGAAGACACATAATATGCAAAATGCTTATTGCAACAATTTTTTTTAAAATGAAGACTACCATATTTATTGAGATATAAAATGTAGAAATATCTGACTAGACCAAGACATTAATACTAAAAAACTTATTTTGGGCTTCCATGGATTTCTATAAAGATTGGACAATTATGTCCAGAATAATTATGGGCACAAAAGATTATAAGGCAAAGGAAGTTTATGAGTAAGAATAAGACCTAAATTGGACATCTACAGTTTTGACTAGGTTTTATTAGAAATAATAACTGCATTTATACCTATGGATGAGCACATTTCTGCTATTCTAGGAAATTGAAGAAAAACAGAAAACAAGGCTATACTGATAAGGAGATAAAATATGCTGGCACAGCTTTTGTTGAAGTTATGCTCCTTGCTGGTCGTCAGTGCCTGCCTGAGATGGAAAATTGGAGGCCAGACATAAAAATATAATAAGTAACTTTTGCAGGAGGTGATGAAAACTAAGAGAAAAAAATATACACACATATACATGTATATACATATATATAGTTTATAACTGCAGTTTTAGAAACTAAAAAAGGTACTTAGCCTCTGCTGTTCCCTGGACTATATTTTTCTCAAATGATCATTATCTTTATTGAGGCAATATGGTAGGGTACACTGATTAATGCATGTGTTGAACATATGAAAAGTGTGCAGCAGGACTGCATTGATTGGGTCCATTATAATTGTTTCATGGGTTGAAATAATGAAGCCAATCCTTGAAGTTATGTGGCATTATTAGTTGCTTCTTGGAGAAAGAGTATATAAAGCTTTACCTGTTCTTAAGGACTGATGTCAACATAGATTATTCTCATTGTTGTTGTACTATGTGGAAGTTGTTCATGCTTATGTAAATAATTGTTCCCCTATGCCCTGTCACTATAAATAATCCTATTGTTACACAAGCTAGACTAGATCTAAAATTAAAAATATAAAAGCAGTACTTCTTGACATGAGTAAAAAGAAAGACGAAAATAAAAGATATAAACACAAGTACACACACGTAAATCCTCAAACCAAAAATTATTTTGATACCTTAATAAAAATCATTGAGTTGACTTTTCTTTCAGATACTTTATGACATCTCCGGGTGTAATCCAAAAAAGAGCATGTATAAAAAGGAACGACAAAAAAAAAGGAACATTTGGATATGAATTAATTTTAAGCTACATTTACCTAGTGGTTGTTTTTGGAACAGTTACTGCCACAGGCCAAAAGAATCTGTGGGAGTTCAAGGTAAGCTGGATCTAGAGAGTGAACAGATCAGTCAGGGCAATGAAGTAAGATGATTCCTCAAATCAAACCAATGAACAATGAAACAAACAAACAAAACTCTTCCCAGGCACTGAGCTTGTAATGACAGGGCCTCCAGTTGGACAGCTAGCACTAATCAGACAGGCATCCAGAATCTTGATTTCTTTAGTGTCTGAAGTTCTTGCCATTCTCTTCTAGTTGAGGGAAGGAAGGTAAAATCAGAAGAAAATAAAACAGACGAGATCAGGTGCATTCAGGGTGGTACAATCAAACCAGACTCTGAATGTGGCTGACAATGGTGGCTGACTGTAAAGCCATTGATAAAGGGACTTGTTTCTACTGCATGTACTGGTTTTTGGGACCCTAGTCTATTTGTTTTTTTTTGTTTTTTTTTTTTGAGAGATAGACATTTATTTAGGGGGAAAACTTACAAAACCAGGATTCTCGGCTTGAACGGCAGATGGAGATGAGATCCAAAACAATCCAAACTAACCAAGCGGGAATCAGGGGGATGAGAGAAGGGGCCAGATGCACTTTTGCATCCAGGTAAATAGTCTATGAGGCCACACCCCAGTAGGCAGGTAGTTACTAGCTATAACCCTCCCACAGTACCTCCCCCTTTTGTTTAAATAAGAGAGTTCTAAACCTAATACAAAATTATATACAATAAGAACAAATATCCTATTCTAAGTAGCTTAAGTTTTGTATAATAAATAACTTGGCCAAGACATGAGAGGAAAGTAACTACATTTCAACCCTATTCAAGATCTGAGAAGAGAAATAATGTTACCTGAGTGATTAGGAAGTGCAATAAAACAACTTCCAAAACATGCAACAAATCACAGAGACAACTGGCTACCTGGGCAATCACCCAAAGTCACATTTGCAATGTTGAAGCCACCAATTTTGGCTAAGGCCTAGAATAACTGACAGAATATTTTCAAAGGCAAGAAATTTTTCAAAACTGTCTTACCCTGTCTTGGCAAGATTTGACAGTCCTGCTTATCCATTTTCAGATACTATGTATTTTCTCAGTGGTTGAGGTATGAGCAGTTGATCACCATGAATTAAAGTTAGAAGACCCTAGTCTATTTGGATGCAAAACTTCCTAGGCCTGGATGTAGAGGGAAGGGCCTTGGACTTCCTACAGGGCAAGGTTCCCTGTCCTCTCTTAAAGAGGGATGGGGAGGGAGGAGGGGGAGTGGTGGAGTGGGAGGGGAATGGGAAGAGGGGAGGAAGTATAAATTTTTGAATGGAAAATAAATAAATAAAAATAAAACAGATTATTAGGATCCAGCTTCGCAACTGTGGTAGCCCATCCTACCTCAAACAACATTTCCACATCAAACTTAAGACATAACTTAAATGGAAAAACAGGGGAAGAACTTTGGAATGGAATCCCACACCAGTTTCCACCTCAGCTCTCTGGTGGGAATATCCATTGCTCCTTATCACAGTTCACTTCCTAAGGAATTTTAATGCGAATAACACACTATTATTGAACTAAAGATATTGATATATGTGAATGAATTTGGCCTCCATAAACTACTAGGGAGTAGCACTATTAAGAGTTTTGGTCTTCTTTGAGGAAGTGTAGTCTGGTTGGAAGAGGGTGAATGACACATGACTTTAATCCAGACATTGAGGCTGGAAGGCATGCCTTTGATCTGGGCCACAACTTCTGGTGTGTCACTGTTGGGTGGACATTGAGGTTTCATATACTCAGGTTATCACCAGTGAGTCAGTTGACTTCCTGATGCCTCTCAGTCAAGATGTAAGGACTCTAAACTCCAGTACCACATCTGCCTGCACACCGCCATGTTCCTTGCCATGATGATAATTTCCTGAACTTCTGAAACTGAAAGCAAGCCACCTCACATAAGAAGTCTTCCTTTGGAAGAATTGCTTTGGTCATGGTGTCTGCTATTAGGAAGCAAGGCATTTTGTTCACTTTTCTATTTCTCTGTCTTATCTTTTCCATGCTGCTTTTTCTTTTTTAAAAGAAGACTAATGGTCCATAAGATAAAGCATGGAATACAGGATTGGAAGCAAAAAAGCAATAGGTGAATTTTCTAAAAGTTACACATCTAGCTATTTAAAGACCAAAATATAACACTTACTTCTGTTCAAGAATTCTAGAAGCTTTGATGATTTAGTGATTTTTGAAATCACTTAATTCATTTTTTAAACAACCAAGCTAACTTCATTTATAATTGATTATTTAGTGTTATAAACTGTATCATTAGTGTAATGATTACTAAAGCTGTAATTTTACTAACTCCTGAGAAAATCTTCATGAATTGCATTTAACCTAAAACAAACATTTCATTGATTTTATTACCTGTGTCAACTACAGGAAACTACAAAGTCCTATAGAATTTAGACTGTGAATGACCAACGGTATTGCGGGAGCTCCTTCAGCCAATAGCCGCTGAGAGACCACTTATTTTTAGCTAGATGTTAGACTGAATTCTCACATCCTCACCATCTTGCTAGATTTTATCCATCTTAAACATCTATATGTCTTGTCTATGCTATCATGATCACTATGGGGTTTTATGTGTAGCTGCCTTGTGTCCAGAAAACATGGTTTCCTTGTATTCAACACCACTTCTGACTCTTATAGTGTTTCCACTCCATTTTGAATAATGTTATTGGTCTGACCCTCCAACTTGTTTCAAGGTGACATGTGGTGTGTAGCTTTTATAACTCAGCATTTCTCACTAATTAGAGAAAGGTTCGAGAAGATGAATAGGAAGACATACCTGCAAACATGGTCACAGTCTTCGTTAAGAGAGATTCACACTTCTTTTTGCTAATTGTCACATATATAATTTTCCTCTCTCTCTCTCTCTCTCTCTCTCTCTCTCTCTCTCTCTCTCTCTCTCTCTGTGTGTGTGTGTGTGTGTGTAGCTAGTTTCTTTAATTACTGCCTGAGAAACCTAAGTAAGATTATATGTTTTGAGACCCCTGGCAAGTCATTCCTGAAAGTGGACATTAGTCAAAGTTGCTTTATCAATGCCAGTGAGTGAGGATTCAAACTCTTGGTCTCCTTTCTCTAATTATACTCTGGTTGATGGGCTATGTTTCCTTTGTTACTTATAGAGGTTTTCTGTAGTAGAGACTTCAAAGAAGATGATAGGGTAATATAAAGCAAAATGGTGTTAATTTAAATATTACAGTCTTGGTCTAGCTTTTCAGAGTCAAAACTAAAACAAAGTTCATTATAAAATGGTTAGATAAATATTTTTAGGAAAAAAATCACAGTAATTTATACAATTATCACTTTTTCATGTATTTAGTTTCATTGGTTCTCTAAAAAAATTCGAATAAATTAGCATTTTATTTTATACTTATATATTTCTCCAATTATTGTTTGAATTTCTGTGTAATTCTGAAGGGTATATATTGTCTCTAACACAGACAGTTTATTTTTACTTTATGTATCATTGAATTAAATTCCAAGAGGAAATACTGGAAAAATTGTTATATTTCATGATTCAAAAATGTTAATTGTGAATTACTTGTAATTACTAATTTACTAGCTATTATAATTTGTCTTATGCTTCCTTCTCATCATTGCTGTTAATTTCTTCAAGACAAACTTTATCTCTGTGACAACCCTGACTATTCTGGAACTTGCTTTTTACACCAGACTATCCTGGAACTCATGGAGGACATCCTCTCTTCAAGTGCTGGGATACAAGGAATAAAAGTAAACATAATAAAGGCAATAAACATCAAGCCAACAGCCAACATCAAAATAAATGGAGAGAAACTCACAGCAAACCTACTGAAATAAGAAACAAGGCAAGGTTGTCTACTCTCTCCATATCTATTCAATATAGTTCTTGAGGTTCTAGCTAGAGCAATAAGAAAAAAAAAAGGTGATCAAGAGGATCCAAATTGTATAGAAGCAATCAAACTCTCATTATTTGCTGATGATATGATAGTTGTTATAAGCAATCCCAAAAATTCTACCAAAGAATTTCTACAACTCATAAACACTTTCAGTTATGGATCAGGATACAATATTAACTCATAAAAAATCAGTAGCCCTCCTTTACCAAGATGATAAATGGGCTGAGAAAGATATCAGAAAAATATCACCCTTCACAATAGCCACAAATATGATATAATATCTCAGAGTAACTCTAACCAAATAAGTATAAGATTTGTATGACAAGAACTTTAAATCTTTGAAGAAAGAAATTGAAGAAGACACCAGAAAGTGGAAAGATCTCCCATGCTCTTGGGTAGGTAGAATTAATATAGTAAAAATGACAATCTTATCAAAAGCAATCTAGAGTTTCAATGCTATGCCCTTCAAAATCCAAGTAAAATTCTCCAGAGGCCTCAAAAAAAAAAAAAAGAACTCAACTTCATATGTGAAAGCAAAATACCCAGAATAGCCAAAACAATCCTGTACAATAAAAGAACTTCTGAAGGTATCACAATCCGTGACTTCAAACTCTACTACAGAAAACTGCCTGGTATTGGCATAAGAACAGACAGGAGGACCAATGGGACTGAATAGAAGACCCAGATACTAATCCACACACCTTCGAACACCTGATTTTTGACAAAGAAGCAAAAAAATATAAGCTGGAAAAAAAGCATATTTAACAGATTGTGTTCACATAACTGGTTATCAACATGTAGAAGAATGAAAACAGATCCATATCTATCACCATGCACAAAACTCAAGTCCAAACGGATCAAAGACCTCAACATAAAGCTATCCACACTGAACCTTATAGAAGAGAAAGTGGGAAATACACTTGAATGCATTGGCACAGGAGACCACTTTTTAAATATAACCCCAGCAGCACAGACACTGAGAGAAACAATTTGTTGGGACTAATGAGTCCTGGCCTTCAGCAACTCTTCCCTTCTAGAACCTTCTAATTGAAGTTACTAGAAGCTGTGCCTAGCTTAGAGGATCAGAGGATAAGATTTTCACCTGTTGGCCATTGATTGCAGTGTATTTAAGCCTCCATGGTGCTATTAACGGGGGGGGGGGGGGGGGGGGAGGGTTGGTACCAGAGTAAGAAGGTCTGTGTGTGGGTCTGTCTCTGCGTGTGTACTCTCAACCTCCAGCCCCTTGCCCGAAGCTCGCGAACTGGGGTCTAGTGCATAGAGTGCAGACCGGGCCCACGGTGAGCAGCAACAATTAATAAATGAGACCTCCTGAAACTAAAACACTTCTGTACAGCCAAGAACATGGTCAACAAGACAAAATGAGAGATCTTCACTAACCCCGCATCAGACAGAGGTCTGATCTCCAACTCAAGAAATTGGTCATCGAAAACCAAATAATACAATAAAAATTGAGTACAGACTTAAGCAGAGAACTCTCAACAGAGGAATCTAAAATCGCTGAAAGACATTTAAGGAAATGCTCAACATCCGGAGTCATCAGAGAAATGCAAATCAAAACAACTCTGAGATTCTATCTTACACCTGTAAGAATGGCCAAGATCAAAAACACTGATGAGAATTTATGCTGGAGAGGCTGTGGGGAAAAGGGAACATTCCTACATTGCTGGTGGGAATGCAAGCTTGTACAGCTCCTTCAGATATCAGTATGATGATATCTCAGAAAATTAGGAAACAACCTTCCTCAAGACCCAGTAATACCACTTTTGGGTATATATCCAAAGAATGCTCAATTTTACCCCATGGACATGTGCTCAGCTATGTTCATAGTAGCATTGTTTGTCATAGCCAGAACCTGGAAACAACTTAAATGCCTCTAAGCCAAAGAACAGATAAGGAAAATGTACATTTACACAATGGAGTATTACATAGCAGAAAAAGATAATGACATCTTGAAATTTTCAGGAAATTAGACGGAGTTAGAAAACATCATATTGAGTGAGGTAATCCAGACCCAAAACACAATTATTGTATGTACTCACTCATAAGTGGTTTTTTAAACATAAAGCAAATAAAATAAGCCTATAAATTACTACTCCGGTGAACCTAGACAACAATGAGGACCCTAAGAGAGACATACATGGATCTAATCTACATGGAAAATAGAAAAAGGCAAGATCTCCTGAGTAAATTGGGAGCATGGGGACCATGTGAGAGGGCTGAAGGGAGAGAAGAGGCAGGGAGGGGAGCAGAGAAAATGTATAACTTAATAAAATTTAAAAACATGTTAGCCACTCATCTTAGGTTTTCTTAAAAAGTAAAAACTACTTTATACACAATGAACTAAATTACATCAAAAATATCTCATCTATCACTTTTATCATATATTCACTGAAATATATAGATATATAGATACACATTTTATAAATCTATACATATATAAATACAAGATTATATTTTAATCTATATCACATATATTCAAGCATATAATATGTATATATGGAGAACAAAATATTTCACAACTTACTATGTATTTACAGTCTCTATTAAAATGTTTCTTAAATCTTTATTGTTTATGGCCTAATGCATCAAATATGAATTTGCCATACCTCAACACAAGTCATATAAAAAAATCACAGTATACAGCTTTAGAAGAGGGGATTTTATTCAGTGGTTATGCGTCTTAGAATTAGTATAAAATTATATCTTTGTGTCTTTTCTAAATTGCATTTCAGTAATTTAGAAAATATAAAGTTTGAATTAAATCCAGTGTGTCATTTACCCATTAAAACGTGCTGAAAAAGTAGTTCATTCGAACCAGTGGAAAAACTGCAGTTGTAATGGGGGACACTGTGCTTATTTGACATCCAATGTATTTCAAAGTGCGTGTATTTTTTTTTATACACAAAACTCAGTTAAGATTGAATCTAATTAGAGCAAAAAGAACATATATTGGATTATTTGAGACAAAAACACTATCTGCAGTAGGAAGATTAGGAAGACTACAGAAAAATATAAATAAGAAACATTATCTAGGGTATGGTTAGGGAACTATTATAGATTAAAAAAAAGTATGCTGGGAGGATAAGATGAGTGGAGTTAGAAAAGCAGATTCCGTAAATGTTAAGACAGACATAAAGGAAAGTAGACAGATGTGGGAACACTTTACTTAGCTTTGTTATCTGAGCAGCTCGAGAAAGGACTGTTTGTGTTGCCTACATTTTTATATACTGTGCAATCATGCGGAATGGGAAGATCACTGTGTACATGGGAAGAAGCTGACTCAGCACCTCCTCTATCTCTTGCTTGTGTATGCCCCCAACTTCACTACATTTTAATGCACCACCTTAAATACAACAGAACTAGCCAGAACCAGGGAAATGATATATTCTACCTCTCTTCCCATCCACTATAATTATAACTTACTTTCTTTCTTACAAAATAAAGAGAAATCGAAATAGTTGACAACTTAACTGCAGCTAAAAAAGTCCAAGAATTTTTATCTTGTAAGGACTCTGGAATCATCTCCTTGTGCATGGAAAGTTCCCAACTGTATGCTCTCTGATCTTTTACTTTGCATGCGTAATTATTTCTTCCGACTCTTCTGTGTCATAGTACCATGGTTGATGAAAACTTTTGCTGCAGACATATGCTATAAAAATTGATTATGACCAAGCAAGATAAAATTGACTAACTGTTTTTTTTTACTTGAGATTATGTTTTTTTTATTGAGAAAAGGAAAAAAAAAGTATCCGCCTCCTCCCAGCCTCCCATTTCCCTCCCCCTCCTCCCACCCTTCTCCTCCTCCCCCCACTCCTCTCTCCCTCCCTCTCCAGTCTAAAGAGCAGTCAGGCTTCCCTGCCCTGTGGAAAGTCCAAGGTCCTCCCCCTCCATCCAGGTCTAGGAAGGTGAACATCCAAACTGGCTAGGCTCCCACAAAGCCAGAACATGAAGTAGGGTCAAAACCCAGTGCCATTGTCCTTGGCTTCTCATCAGCCCTCATTGTTCGCCGTGTTCAGAGAGTCCGGATTTATCTTATGCTTTTTCAGTCACAGTCCAGTTGACTAACTCTTTTATCTAAGATATGTGGAATATAAATAATTATACTTAGCATGCTAATTTATCACTAATGGTATAAAACTAGAGTTATATATAATTAATGAATTTGAATTTGTGGTATGGATTTTTGTTGTGTATTTGATATATTTTGTTATAAATAATCTATTATTCAATAATTTTTATTTAGAATCTGTGATATGCATACATATTAGTGTGAGTTAAAATAACTTGTTAAAAATGTTCAAAACCATCTCCAACTCTGGACAGCTGACACTGAGAGATAGCTGTAAATATTATTTACAACATTGAAAATTCTAGGTTTCAAATCAAACAGATATTTTCACACTAGATACTAGAAGTAAAACCTTGATTTAAAGCAAGACATGTCTCAGTCTTGTGGTTAACAGTGCTTATCAATTGTTTCAGGTACGATTTTATATTTATGTTTCAATAAAAACCATAGATATAGCTGAACAGATCATTTTAAATCAAATTTCAAATTGCCTCTGCACTATATCTTTTTAAAATTATAAGACTAATACTTGAGAAAAGATGTTTGCTTGAGAGGGTCAAAACAGCTTCTGAATAGGATTAAAAAAACAAGAAAGTAACAGGCTTATTGTTTGAGACTAGGACAGAGAAAGAAATAATTCATCAGCAAAAATTTCCACCATTTATATAAAATGCATGTGTATAAATATACTTATATTCGCAAATACGTGTTGAGAATATGCATGTGAATATATTTTATATTTGTATATATTTTTATATGTACCTTATAAATTATTTTATTTAAAGATTTTGTCTTTTTAATTATATATGTGGATGTGTGAGAATGAATAGATTAACTTATATGTGTCCAGTGGACTCCGAGGCCAAAAGAAGGGATTAGAGCTTTTGAGTCTCCCTTCATGGGTACTGGTAACCAAACCCCAAGAATAACATATAGTTATCCTCCTGGATATTGGAAGTGGACAAGATTGCCAGACAGGTGTTGGGAGCACGGGGGTGGGGTGGCGATAAGGGGAGATGGGGAGAGAGAAGGGAGAAGGGGAGGATAGGGAAAGCTTGAGGGAATGGGATGGTTGGGATTGAGGAGGTGTGGATGTGGGAGCAGTGAAGTAGATATCTTAATTAAGGGAGCCATTTTAGGGTTGGCAAGAGACTTGACTCTAGAGGGGTTCCCAGGTGTCTAAGGAGATGTGCTTGCTAGTTCCTTGGGCAGCTGATGAGAGGAAGCCTGAAATGGCCTTATCCTATAGCCATACTGATGAATATCTTACATATCACCATAGAACCTTCATCTGGCGATGGATGGAGATAGAAACAGAGACCCACATCGGAGCACTGGACTGAGCTCCCAAGATCCAAATGAGGAGCAGAAGGAAGGAGAATATGAGCAAGGAAGTCAGAACTGCGAGGGGTGTACCCACCCACGGAGACGTTGGGGCTGATCTAATGGGAGCTCACCAAGGCCAGCTGAACTGGGACTGATGGAGCATGTGATCAAACCGGACTCCCTGAACGTGGCGGACAATGAGTGCTGACTGAGAAGCCAAGGACATTGGCACTGGGTTTTGATCCTACTGCATGTACTGGCTTTGTAGGAGCCTAGTCTGTTTGAATGCTCACCTTCTTAGACCTGGATGGAGGGGGGAGGACCTTGGACTTCCCACAGGGCAGGGAACCCTGACTGCTCTTTGGACTGGAGAGGGAGGGGTAGGAGAAGTGGGGGGATTGGGAGGGAAATGGGAGGAGGTGGAAATTTTTAATAATAATAATAATAATAAACACAAAAAATGCTAAATAAAATACTGGCAAAACGAATCCAAGAACACATTAGAACCATCATCCACCATGATCAAGTTGGCTTCATCCCAGAGATGCAGGGATGGTTCAACATACAAAATCTGTCAACGTAATCTACCATATTAACAAACTGAATAATAAAAACACACACAGTCATATCATTAGATGCAGCAAAAGCTTTTGACAAAATACACATCCCTTCATGATAAAGGTATTGTAGATATTAGGGATACAAACATAATAGACAATATACAGCAAGCCAACAGCCAACATCAAACTAACTGGAAAGAAACACCCAACAATTCCACTGAAATCAGGAACAAGACAAGGTTGTCTACTCTCTCCATGTCTATTCAATATACTTCTTGAGGTCCTAGCTAGAGATTTTATTTTTGTGGCTATTGTAAAGGGTGATGTTTCTTTGATTTCTTTCTCAGTTCATTATTATTTTAAATAGGAGAGCTACAGAAATTTTCTATGAATTAATATTGTATCCTGTTACATTACTAAAGATTTTTTATCAGCTCTAGGAGTTGCTGAGTAGTGTTTGGAGTCACTTATGTATACTATCAGTTAATCTGCTAATAGTGATAGTTTTACTTCTTCATTACAATTGCATCCCCTTGATTTCCTTTTGTTGTCTTATTGCTCTAGCTAAAACGTCAAGTACTATATTGCATAGATATAGAAAGAGTGGACAGCCTTGCCTTGCTTCTGATTTTGTGGGATTACTTTGAGTTTTTCTCCTTTTATTTTGATGTTCACTTCAGGTGGCTGCAAAATTATTGTATTATGTTTAGATATGTTCCTGTATTCCTGCTATCTCCAAAACCTTAATCATGAAGGCATGTTGGATTTTGTCAAAGAGTGTTTCAGGATCTAATGAGATGTTTTTTTTTATTTTAGTTTGTTGATATGGTAGATTACATTCATAGATTTTCATATATTTAACAACCCTTTATCTCTGGAAAAAATACTTACTTGGTCATGGTGAATGGTTGTTTTGCTCTGTTTTTGTATTCAGATTGCTGGTATTTTATTTAGTATTTTTTGCATTAGTGTTCATAATGGAAATTGCTTTGTAATTTTCTTTTTTTCTTGCATCTTTGTGTGTTTTGGGTACAGGTTAACTGTAGCCTTGTAAAAAGAGTTTGGCAATGTTTCTTCTGTTTCTTGTGTGGAACAATTTGAGGAATATTGGAATCAGCTCTTCTTTGAAATTCTGGTAGCATTCTGTGCTGAAATCATCTGGTCCTGGGATTTTTTTTTTTTGGTTGGGAAATTTCTAATGATTGCCTCTCTTTTTTTATGTATTATAGGTCTATTAAAATTGTTTGTCTGGTCTTGATTTAATTTTGGTATATGGAAACTATCAAGAAGGTTGTCCATTTCTTTTAAATTTTCCAATTTTGTGGAATGTAGGTTCTAGACATATGATCTGATGTTTCTCTGGCTGTGGTTGGGAAAGAGGAACTTGTAGATTGCCGGATGTTTGCCCTTACAGCCTGAGAGTTTTGCTCTAGGGCCAAGGTCCTAGAGACTCCGCTGTCCAGTTGAGAGGCTGGTCATTCACCACTGGTTTTCTCTGTGCATTAGCAATCTATATATCAGGGTTCACTGAGGTCACAGAGGATGGGCGGGTTTGAGGCAGTATAGTTCTTTTGGATTGCATGATTTGATGATGGGGGTGTTGGGGTAGCCTGCCTGCAGGAGGTTTATCCTGTGGCTGAGTTGAGTGACTGAGGCAAGTGGAGACAGTGAGGTTTGAACTCTTTTCCCAAGTCTTATTTGAAGTACTTGTATTCCCAACACCACAAATAGAAGCTGATATAGCCCTCTTTCCATGCTGGACTGGATCGTATTTATATTTAAGAGCTGTGTCTTTTCATGGACTGGTTGGCTCTCTAATTCCGCTTCTTTCCCTCTATTTCTCTTTCTTTTCTCCATATCTACATCCTCATACTCTTCCTCACCCACTCTCCCTCCTTTACCTCTCCAAAACCCTCTTTGTCCAAAAGAGTCCTACAATTTCTACGTAACTTTAATTGCTTCTATTTGTGAAATTTACTGCAATTTTTGATGAAATTAAAGATATTTTATTAAACCAATAAAATGTGGAGACAGAAAGTAAAAGATTATACTTGAAAATGTTGTCAGGCTGACTCACTAATTAGATGTGTTTACAGAATTTCCATTAAAACAAGTTTTAAAGCCATTGTCCATAGATTCTTCTTTGTTATGTATTAATAAACTATTAAATACAAAAATAAACAACTTAAATTATTTAAAATATTAATTTATTATTTTCAATGTTTAAATGAAGCTATTCACTTGATATATAACTATTACACTCCCAAATTACTAATTCCACAGTGCTTGAGTAAAATTTTAGGTCATTTAATTGACTTAGAATATTGTAAATATTAAAGCAGTACACAGAAACTTTCAAATATTAATTTGGTGCTATATATTAAATAATAAATAGCATATTCTTTTTGGAAGCCATTAAAATGGATTCAATTAAATATTACTTATATATACTAGAAAACTGAACATATATCAAACAATGAATTTGCTATCTATAATGAAAAATGCTGTCCTTTGAGCTTATTTGACTGCTCTAATATGAAATTTTTAAAGTTATAAAGTAAAAGAAAATATTCTTCTTTGTAACAGATGATAGCATATAAGTATATATAATATATATAGTATATAAGTAAGTATATATTTGTACATATAGTAATCATGAAAATAAGGAGAAAGAGAAGAGGAACATTTTATAATATTGGTGAATATACCCAGTCACTTCTTGATCTTATACACGTATTATTATTGGAGCTAAAATTCAAGTCCAATATGCTATCAATATTTTCATCCTGCATAAATGTTTTCTGTATTTACCACTATAATATTAAAAGTTAAATTCCAGATCTTCAAATAATACTTTATAGACTTAAAACAACCTTGTCTCATCTCTGAAAATACCTTCTATTCTATGGTGGAGTTCAACATATTAAATTGAATTCAAGGGCAAGATTCCATGATATTTAGCTTTCTATCATAAAATATTTTGCTTTGCCTAATTTTGTAATTACAGGTTCACCAAGGTTACCAAAGTTACAAGATTCACAAGTTTATAAAATTTAATAAAATTTATCATTCATCTATTGATAATTAATATCTTTGTTTCTATACCTTTGATTTTATGAACACTGATCTGACTACCATAGAAATGTAGACATCTCTTTCACCTACTGATTTCAAACCACTCCATTCTTATTTCTCCCTGTTATAAGTTTTATAAGTTATACCATATTTTGATTATATTTCCTTTGTAATAAGTTCTGAAATATAAGACAATTTAATTTGTTCATATTTCAGGTAGTCTTCTTTCTTAAGCTATTTAATTCAGTAGTAGTAATTTCTATTATTTTATTTTTAAAAACATATTTTTCACATAATATATTTATCAGAGATTTATGTGAAACTTTTTATACTATTAACTATTGACTAGTGCAAACTACTCAATTCTCACTTGCTGTGACAAAATACCAGATAAAAACAACTTAACGATAGGATGGTGTAGGCAGGATAGTCTATAGCTTAAGCATATTTATAGTTTGTTCTTATATCCTAAACTAACCCATCTCCATTAATCTGTGAATCACCAAAAGGTCGTGACCTACGAGCAAAGTTTTGGCAGGCTCCAGCAGATACTTCTGTTCCTAGCGGTGGCTATATGGCTTCTTATGACTCTGCCTATCTTCTCCCAGCATTCAGCTTAGTTTCCCCCACCTATTTTGCCCTATCACAGGCCAATGAAGCTTCTTTATTTATTAACCAATAAAAGCAACACATTTCACGAACGGATTACCACACCACAGAGAATTATTAATTATACATGCTTAGCTGATAGCTTAGGCTTTTAATAACTAGCTCTTACATCTTAAACTAACCCATATTTTGTCTTTATTTATTTTTCTCTGGTTCAGTATCTTTTTTCAACATGGCATGTTTATCTTGCTTCTCCATGAGACTTTTAGTGACTCCTTACTACTTCCACCTAGAGAGCTCTCCTTCTCTGAAAGTTCTGTCTAACCCCTCATTGCCTACTTATTGGACATTTAGCTATTTATTAAACCAATGAGAGAACACATCACACATTACAGAAAGAATGTTCCACAACAGGATGGCATATTTTGTTTAGCATAATGAAAGGATAAAGTATATCAGGATAGAAGCCATGGAGGTGGTATATGAGAAGAAATTTGTAAAGAGAGAAGAAAAGAGAAAGAAAATGAAGCAATAGTATGAAAAATAAAAAGGAAAAGCAATACCTAACAATTTGGACACTGTCATAAACTATGTGATTCCTACTTTTTAAAACTATAATAAAAGTGGAGCTGGGAAGTGGTGAGCACATGCCTTCAATCCTAGTACTTAGAAGGCAGAGTCAGGCAGAACTCCGTGAGTTCAGGGCAAGTTTGTTGGACAAAGTAAGTTTCAGAACAGCCAGGACTGTTACCCTGGGAAGCACTGTCTCAAACAACAACAAAGTGAATATGCCAAGTTAATGGTGGTAGAAAAAGACATGGTTCCATGATTCCACAATTCTTCAGCATTGAAGATACTCTGCAGGATGCTTAAGGCATAGTTAGCTGTTTCTGCCTCCTATGTTTGTCTTTAGTATATGCACGATAATCCAAGCTTGGTATTGGTAGTGTCTCTGTTTATAAATCATGACCTTAATAATATCAGAGAAACTTTTACTGGTTCATAAACTATAATGACACACACCTGTCCTCCCATAAGCATAGGCATCATTGATGATTTTCTCTTTATTTTCTGAATTTACCAAAAAATAAATCAGATCATGCTTGCTTGCCTTTTTCTCAGGATCATTCTCTCTCTGTTTCTCACAGAGTTTATGAGATTTAAATTCAACCAGTCAACAAGCATAGTTGTTGGTTTCATCACAACACTTAGATATAAAATAATAATGAGGCATTGCCACTTTAGAATAAAATTCTGTAAGATGTAATGTACTATGAAGATTCTTTTGGCACTTTAAACTTAAAGAAATTTGATGTATTGCTTTTTCTCTTTACTCCTTTTCATAACAAAAAAAGAGGGAATATGTTTTGCAGTGTGTATATTTGGTTGAAGCCAAGTTAAACAAATTCTATATTTCAATGCAAATGCAAAAAGTCAAAACTGCAGAGTAAATCTGTAGAAACTTTCAAGAAATTTGATATATATCATGAAACCATGATATTAGACAACTTGCTACTTCCTCAATCAGGATGTCAGCAAGTGAATTTGTGATATGTGATTATAAAATTGGATTATCAACATGACATGTATAAATCATTGAGTTTTATGAATCTTGAAATATGTTTGGTGTCAGCATCATTTATAAATTATAGATTTTTCTCATAGACATAAAATTATGGGAGCAAAAAGTTAGAGAAGAGACTGGCACAGATCCTACTTGCTAAAAGTATGCTTTATGATTACACTAACATTTCTCCTGAAAACTTGTCATATGCACCATAATTTTTATCTATAAAACAATACACATGTTAAAATTTGGGCAATTAAAAATTAATTTAAGATTTAAAATGTCATGTTGTAAAATTCTAGTATTGTGGATAAAATACATAAGTTTTTATTCTTAATTCTAAGATATGAACAGTTAAAAAATTAAATAGACTCTACTATAATTGCTCATATGACATAAAGCAATTCTAAGTGCACCCTCATGATATGCCTATATTTAATATTATAGGAAATTTACATATAATGATCACTATTCATTTATACTGGAATATGATATTTTAATAATTTATATACTAGGCATAGGTATTCATTTACTATTTAAAATGATATAACATTTCTAATATGCTAGCTTATTGTAAACTTGGGCTTATATGCCTTCTCAAGTAAAGATGCTATTGTTTTTTTAATTAGGAAATAAATTTTCTCTGTTTCTTTATATACTTCTCCCAGGAAAGAGGAAGATTCAAAATCTTATTGTGCCTTAGAACTGAGAGTCCTTAGTTTTTTATATCCTGCAAGGACAACTGACTCAAGTGTACAACAGTGCTCAACAAAGAACGCAGAATTCCATGTTGAAGTTGGTACTTGTCTTACTGACTGTACATTGTGAAAGTGCCTATGACAATGTGTAGTGTCACATCAGAAAAGTGAGTATCTCCTTTGGCATCTTCATAAAAAAATTACTTGTGCATTGATAACGAAGTCTGAAACATGTGGCCATAATATATTAAGGATCACAGAAGTTAACACATAAACATCTACACTTTCTTGAGTTCTACTCACACGTTGACATAACAACTACTATGGAAGACTGACTGAGTATAGCGGTTTTATTTTTTTTAACACAGTGTTTAGAGCAGCGTCTCTTAATCTGTGGGTGACAACCACTTTAAGGGGCTCAAACGATACTTTCACAGGGGTTGCGTAAGACCAATTAAATATCAGATGTTTGAATTATGATTCATAACAGAAGCAAAATAGTTACAAAGTCTTAGTGGAAATAATTTATGGTTGGGAGTCTCCTCAAAATTAGGAGCTATATAAAGGGTCACAGCATTTAAGAAGCTTGAGAACCAAGGAAGGTTCAGAACCATTAATCTAGAGATTACATTGAGGAAGAGAGTATGTAACATTATGCAAGACATAATTCTACTATATTAAGTTTGTATTTTATCTAGATACCAAAAAAAGGAACACTGATACTTCACTAATGGATATTTTGATAGATAAATCTATTCAAATTCCTTAATTGAAAATTAGACCTACATCCATATCATCATATAATAATTATAGCAATTGTGTTGCCTAAAGATCCTTTCATTCTAGCCAAAGCTATTATTTGTGTATTCAATATACTATGCATAGCTAACAAATGTTTATTTCCTGATATTTACAATTGTTTATTTGCTACCAGTATTGTTTAAATTGCAGAAAAGAAAATTGATACATGCTAAGGTCAAAAATGAAATAACTTGCATGAATAGAAACTAGAATAACTATAGGATTTTGGCAGTTTAAATGATTCTTTGTGGAGAGGAGGTATCTATCTCTTGGAATCAAGCCAGCTAAGACTTATTCAAAGCAAAGAACTCAATTCAGAATTTTTAAGTATACTTTTCAACGTTATATTTTTCTCCTTCCATCCCATTTTTCTGGAAGAGAACATGAGGTAGGAGAGTCACATTGATGCTCTGTGCATGATGCTCAGAATCCTAATTCTAAAAATACCAGCACTACCATTCAGATGCTGGTCATAGTCTGAGAGGTCACTATCATTCCACCTGACCACCGGAGCCTATTTAAAATAACATCATTAAGTATCATTTGGGCTACTGAAATACTCTATAATTTTCTCTGCATCTCAATCTTGCCCAATTATTTATTTTTTATATTGGCCAAAGTAATCTTCCAGGAATATGTTTCGTTGGAACAATTCTTTTTGGGAGAATTCTTAGTGGTTGGACATTACTTTTATTATAGAATTGGGAAAGTTGTGTTTTGTGTTTAAATCTTCAGTGATGCTTCATATATGGTTTTTTAATATAAACCTCTGGATTATGGTTTTAAAATAGAGCAATGTTCTTTTTTTTTCTTCACTAGGTGCTTTATTGGCATCAATTGCTGATGTTTTGTGAATCAGCTGCCCTCTACTCAAAGATATCAGCAGTCTCTCAATCTCATAAATTGTAAAAACTATTCCCCCTGCTATGATGGGTAGTCATGTCACCTTGGTTAAAACTGGAATTAACTAGCCGGGCGGTGGTGGCGCACGCCTTTAATCCCAGCACTCGGGAGGCAAAGGCAGGCGGATCTCTGTGAGTTCGAGACCAGCCTGGTCTACAGAGCTAGTTCCAGGACAGGCTCCAAAGCCACAGAGAAACCCTGTCTCGAAAAACCAAAAAAAAAAAAAAAACTGGAATTAACTAAAAACCCAAGCCATTGGGGAAACAAGTGATGGATGGTTAGTTAATCTGATTGTGAAAGGAATACTCATAATAAATCCATGTCACTTGAAGTTGGAAGCCCCACGTGTAATCTGAGCTGCTCCTCCTTTCTTCTTATGACAGCTTATATGAAGGACAAGAAGAAAGACCTTATGTTATTTGCCTGTTTGTTTTCACTCTTGATTCACTGGTATTATAGCTTGCCTCTTTGTGATTTCGTTGTACACGGAACACAAGCTGAGATTTCAAAGCTCGGGAACTGAACAACTACTAGATTTTTAGACTGCATTTAAAAAAAAAAAACAACTGCCATTGTTGATTTAACTGAAATATTAGTTCTGTTCTTCTAGAGAAACCTGACAAAAACACAAACCAATGTCAAAATATTCTGAGGGATAGATGAGTCATTGAGGACCACAGCTGGAAAACTGTTATTATTATCTCTATATTGGAACAGTTCTCTCTCTCTCTCTCTCTCTCTCTCTCTCTCTCTCTCTCTCTCTCTCTCTCTCTCTCTCTCTCTCTCTCTCCTATAGTTGCATATGTGTGTATTTTCTGGAATCCTCTTCATTTTTTTCACCGATTTTATAGCAACTTCCTTCTCTACCATGCACCAGTTTGTTTTACCCACTGACATTTTTTAGATACATTTTAATCTCACTGCCTCCAGTTCCTTTCATCAGTGTTTCCAGGATACTTCCTACCTCCTCATCACAGGTCTTTTGCTTATGGTCTTTTCCTTTTTCTGTCAGTTGACTTAGTATCACCTTATAGAAATTATATTCCATAACCTCTGTCACTTCCTTCAGGAAGTCTTCCAAAGCACCCCACACGTCACCTTTTCACTATTTTTAATACATCTTTGTAAATGCTGCTTCCTTTATCAGACTTACTTTATATGATTGCATTGTATGAACAGCTGGTTACTACATTTGCTCTTTACTGAAATTTATGCTCAATGAAAACAAAATCCAAGTCTTTGATATGCCTGTTTGTTCTGCTAATTGTTTTCTCTGTGCTACCTGCCATGGTCCCTGGCAAATAATAGATACTCAATATATCTTTGTTGAAAAAAGATGGATAAAGAACATGCCTTATAATTATAATTGCATAATTAATTATAGAATTTGGATTTTAATCTTCCAATTTGCTTCCACTTGGGATTGGAAATTGCCTTGGACCTGAATCTTGTGTTTCTCTGGAACCACTATATCCACAGCAGCTACAATCTCAATAAAATTTATTTTGAAGGAAATTAATGTTTCCTCTTGTTTTCAGCTGGTCAGAAACAGAGGTATGTCATAAAACTAAAACAGATATAGACCTCTACTCGGTTATATGTTTCTTTTTGCTTGCTTTATAATTTCATAAATAAGTTTGCAACTAGCTTCAAAATAGGGTGATGATTTGGTTTAGTATTTGGGTATCTAATTAAATACTTTTATATATACATTTTTAATATCACCCATCAAAAATTTTCACAAACAAAAAAATCTCTGTGATGTAGAGGCTGAAATCTTTTCTGTACTTAGAGAAATATCAGATTGTCAATGTGCGGTTTTTTCTGATCTTTGCTTCTATTCCTTTTCTTTCATTGCCTCATAATTTCAAGTGGATACATTCAACATCTCCTTTGCAATATATTGATGTCAAGATAGTGTCACAGAACACATAGTTTGAAATGTAATTAAACTGCTGTCATTTTTCTGTTCACTTTCAAGAAGTGTATTTGAGAATATAGAGATTCCTATCTCGAACATTCACAGAAAAGAAAAAAGCTTTAGAACTGTCACCATTTGAATAGGTTATGCAAAAAACCTTGCACTCATAGGTAATAATGAAAATTATGTGAGTAATGCAATTTAGAAATTAACTAAAATTACTCTTCCCATGGGTACAAATTTCAAAACACCAGATTATACGTCAAACATATCTAATTTTCACTTTCCCAATATATATAGGCAAAAGACAGGAGAGAAAAACCAATGATACCTTCATGAAGATGAAACAACAAATATAATAGTGTTTAACATGATTTTGTCCTATGATGCCAAGGGACACAGTCCTCCAGGGATTTGTGTTATCTCTTTTTGCAATTTGTATATTGAAAAGCCAAATGTGTACCTCATGCTTATAATCTTGTCCTACACAAAAGTCTGCATGGAGAAACAGTTACAATACTTGAGTATGCTCTGTTTGACAAACAGATGTATTCATGCCAGTTTTAGGAAATAAATCATTAATGTTGGCAGAGTGTGTCACTTCCTACATTACTGACCATGAAAATTATGCAGCTCAGGCTCTGCAGGGTGAAGTGTGTCTGAGGAAATCCTGTCTCCCAGCTTTCACAGCAATGCTTGCAAATCTCTTTTGGATCAACATTGGTGTTCTCAGGTTTGTAGCAGCTTTGGCCAAAGCTTTGTGTGAAAGGCATCTGTGGTACTTCAGATACATAAATCTTGTTTACAAAATTATTGATGAATATTAAGTTTATAAGTTTTTAAAAAAAAAGCTTGAAAAGATTTCCCTGAGAAACATCAGAAATGCCATCTTGTAATTGATTTATTTTAGTAAATTTTTCACATTTAATGATGCTTTGGAAAATAAATTCTTCACTCTAAAATATTAATATTCATAAGAGGTAAATGAAAGCAATCATATTAAATGGACTGATGGCATTATTAAGCCACTCAGTTTAAATCTTCTTTTTAATAGTCAAGTATTTATGGTACACTAAGAAAAACATAGTTTGATTTTCTTTGGTTTGATGCTCTCTACATAAACTGATTTTGACACCTTTAATTGAAAAATTATGTAGAGAAAGACTGATAAGTAGAGGATATAAACACCTTGATTATACTGGACACTGACTTTTTTATGTTTCTGAAATTCCATATATTTGAAATTTCATGTAAAAGGACTTATGGCAAAGTGAATTGGAAGTACCAAGTCTCAGAAGGAAATATAAGCAGTCTAGGGTATTGGGATAACGGTTCCATTGCACTTGGGTTTTGTTGAGTAAATTGCCAGTAACCAGCAGGCACCACAGGAACAGGAACACATTCTGCAGCTGCACCTGAGATATTAAGGGAAAATCTTGGACATCAAAGGAAACTGGGGATGTAACAAATTTGGTAGAGTGTTTATACAGCATGACTAAAGCCCAGGGATTGACCACTGGTACAATATTCAGCCCTTAGGGCATGAGGAAGTAAGATTCAAAGTTCAAGGCTATCCTCAGCTAAATATATTCCTGTCTCAAACAAAACAATAAGTTGATTGAAGCATAAATTTCAGACATCTTTATTCATAATAAAAAATCATATGTGTATACATGTCTGACAGTGATTAAGCAATATAATGCCTCAAATGCTACTTAAAGGAATGGAAGATTTTGATGGAAGATTAGTAAAAGTAACGTAATTTTCTGTTTCAACAGTCTATCATGCCATTCCTCTTATACAATCCAGGGAGGTCATGGTGCTACGATTGCACAAGGCAGACATGAGGACTGTTTATATATCTGTGATGGGAGATCTCTTGACTGTAGCTCATTAGGTTGAATTTTTTGATGTTACTTTTGCTATAGATGAAAATGAATGTTTATAAAACTGAACTGATGTGAGATTGCCACTCTATAGGCAGAGGCTGTTCATTCATTTCTGGCCGCCAAGACCCAAAATAATGACACAGAAATTATACTAATTGTAATACAATTTGGCCAATAGCTTAAACATACTTTTAGCTAGCTCTTACATCTTAAATTAACCCATCTTTATCATTTAATATTTTTCTACGAGGCTCGCGGTTTACGTTTAAGGTTTCTGGGCATCTGTCTCCTTCGGTAGACACATGGTGTCTCCCTGACACTGCCTTCTTTTCTCTTCTATTTCTGCTTTAAATTCCTGCCGTTCTCTATTCTGTGTTGCAATAGGACCAAAGCAGATTCTTTATTAGCCAATGGTATTAAAACATATTCACAACATACAGAGAAAAATCTCACATCACCACTCAATATAGCATTAATGAGAGATGGGAACCTGAAGCAAGAAGGCAAGCCTCAGGTCAGAGGATGACTAACTGCCATAAACAGAGCAGCACGATGAAGAACTTGAAGGGAGACATAGCCTCTTCAGCTCCACAGAACAAAGTCCATTTCTCACCCTGATAAGTTTTCAGGGAGGCAGACAAGCTTCATATCATTTGATCTGGCCAGGACTGGTCTAAGGGAAGGCAGAATTAAGCTGGACCATGAAGTTACCTGCAGATGTAAGGGTTGGGGCAACAAAGCCACAGTACAGCTTTGATTTCTTATTAACTCTGTCTCAAGGGGAATGGTGTGTGTGAGGTGGGCATGCTTGATATCTGTGAGAGGAAGAGAGGAGCAAAAAGAATGATCAGCAGAGTGTTTCTCTGATTTTACCTTGGGTGTGCTTCTTTCAGCTCCTTTACTTGGTTCTTTTTCAGTGTGGGGGTTATTTTAATCCTGTTTTCTATATTGTTTTCACAGATATCTAAGTGATATTCTTGCATAATGCTCACCTCTGCACTTTTTTCCCTTCTCTGTCATAGAGGTTTTGTGAGGTTTGCTTTTCCATGCTTATTTCAAGTGTTTCTACAGTGGTGATGGTCACATGTTCATCAGTTTTATCACTTTTGTTGTTCATGGACGTACTTACATCCTCTGGGTATTCTCTCCAAGAAATGGAGCTGCCAATGTTTTGCAATTTTCATCACTGCTCATACTTTTTTCAAAAAGGAATCACAAACCTAGTCAGCCACAATATGAACCCAATAGTTTATCTTTTTCTATTTTCATATAAAAGCAACTGACAGGGTAACCTACCTAAAAACTTCTCAAAACAAAAAATTTAAGAGTCATCCATCATGCCTGCTTTCCTTTTCACTCAATCTTAAAGCCACATTATCCTGTAATTCCAAAAGAGAGGCTGCCATTACTCAATTATGCTGCCTCTTCTGTAACAATCCTATTATTGATATTGTCTTTCCTTGATTAAAGTGTAATAGTTTAACTAGTTTGCTTGATCCATACGTGATCATAGTACTTAAATATAAGCAAAATCTTTGGTGACTCAGATGTTGGATATATCTCTCAGAATTCAACTATGGGATGCAAAGTTTATTATATTTGTTTTTGTTCTTATTGGAGTAAATATATATATTTGGTTATATTACCAAGTATAATTGCAAACATAAAAATAAAAAACAGAAACAAGATATGCAGTGTAGTAAGAAAATAGTAAATCTCTCTTAGTTTACAGATAACATGATTGTCTACAAACATTTCACCTGAAATATCTGGTATGTAGCAATTTCTAGATGACAGCATATCAAAAACATCACCACTATCACCAAACAAACAAAAAACAAATCAATCACATCATTTTTCCATGCACAAAAACAACAGTGGATATGGAAATTGAAATTAAGAATTAAACAAGAGCATTTACAATATAATCACAGAAGTGAAGGACAAAAATATCCAAACCAGTTACATTCATGTGCTAGAATAATGACTATACCAAAATGATGAAAAGCATAGAGAAAAATTAAATTCACAGAAATATCTATTTCATACATGTACATCTAAAGAACTGTTATTGTTGGAAGGTAGTGCCTGTCAAAGTAATCAACAGCTCAATGTACTTTCAGGCAAAATCTTAGCATACTATTTTGTAAATTCAGTCTAATTATTACATAGAAAAGTAAATCGTGAATAATCAATATTATACTAAAGGGAAGTAACAACTAGTAAGAGCCATGTTAGTTTATCTCAGAACCTTCTGGAGCTGTAGTAATTAAGATGATTTGATAACTATGAAAGAACATATATGATTTTGTTTAAATGACTAGTATATGAACCAGTTTGTGACCTACTTGCACTGCCTTTCTTTAAAAAGAGAAAGCACTTACCATTGATTTTATCTTTATTATTGATTTTATTGAGCTATATATTTTTCTATGCTCCTTTCCCCTCCCCTTCAACCCTCTTCCATGGTCCACATGCTCCCAGTTTAGTCAGGAGATCATGTCTTTTTCTTCTTTCTATATAGATTAGATCCATGTATGTCTCCCTTAGGATCCTCATTGTTGTCTAGGTTCTCTGGGTTTGTGAATTGTTGGCTGGGTTTTATTGCTTTACGTCTAAAAGACACTTATAAGTGAGTACTTATGATATTTGTCTTTCCGGGTCTTGGTTACCTCACTCATTATGATGTTTTCTAGATCCACACATTTGCCTAAAAATTTCATGATGTCATTATTTTTTCTGCTGTGTAAATGTACCACATTCTCCTTATCCATTCTTTGGTTGAGGGGCATTTATGGTGATTTCAGTTTCTGGTTATGACAAACAATGCTGCTATGAGCATTATCTTTTTATTGTAATACTTACAACTCTAGATGATATGCTATGTCTCTACAACTTTAAACATTTATTGGATATTTAGCTTTATATACAAATTGTTCACCATATATTTTTCACTATAAATTAGGAGCATAATGATAAAAATAAAGCAATTTACTCTACACTGACCTTTTATAAGAACTTAGCTTATCCTGTTTCTTCACATAACAAATGTTTTGATTTAATTCCTTTGTTTCTTATCACAGTTTATTTTATACTAGTGATATCATGTTAATCTACCTTTTTTACATAGATTAGCATAGGTTTCTCAGATGTATTTAAAATAAAGCTATAATAGTAATACAGAATATTAAAACATCTTCAACCCATATAGTTAATTAAGGAAAGATATCTACAAGTGTCTGGGTCACTTTGTGTTTGATAGGCAAATAAAAAAGAAAACAATTTAAAAAATATGGAAACTTCATTCCTTTCATATCATTGTTCCAGATGTGTTTTCTTCCAGCCACCTTGGAGAAGTAAAGAAAGAAAGGCATTTTCTGCTAGCTCCAGAGAGCTGAATTAGAACAATGTCTCCTGTTTAAAAAAAAAAAAAACTGAAAAATAAAAAAGTTCTCTTCTGGTTTGTTTCTCGCTAGGGAGCACAGTCTTTCCATCACAGTACAGCTCTGCCTGCCAACAGTTTTTTGGCAAATAGTGCACTAAAAGAAGAACTTAAAGTAAATACATCAGAAATTGAAGACCTTAAGTAAGCCAAGAATGAAGCACAATTTGAATCTTAATTACTGCTATCCATGGTCTTCTGTTCCTCGGAGAGAATTAGATATTTGAACATTTCTCTGGGTTAGGAAATACTGGAAATAAAAAGCTCAATGTAGATCTACTTTTTCTGCCAATGAGAAGAAAGATAACTAGCTACAGAGCTTCCTCATTGCTGAGAGATCACCGACATAAATGACTGCTGTGAAATCCATTAGAAGAATTATTTACTCAAAATTCTTAGCATCAAGTAACTTGTGACAAGTGTTATCAAAAGAATTTAAGAAAGAAAACATGTTTGATGAAACAGAATCATTGATTTACTGTGTGCTTAATCCACAGCAACAAGAATTGCCGTATAGTAGATTTTTTTCAGATAACCAGCAAAAAGTTTGACTTTTTGTTCCTTTTGGTTTTTACTTCAGATCGTCATTAATAACAAGTTCAAATTTTTGCTGAAGACTTGGAGAGATCAGAGAATTTATTTGGATACCTTGTATATCATGTCGGTGGCCTTCTAATGCCTGTGACAGCTGTATTTAAACACCCTCAAGGGATCCATTGTAATCACATCCATAGCATGGCAGCACTTTCCACCAGCATTGATAGGGACTCTTTCTACTACAACCTCTAATGTGACAACTGTAGATGAAACAGTAGAAATGTATTGATATGATTTGTTTCTATAGATAAACTTATATTAGTTGAGGCATGCATTTATCCTCGTAGTTTTCCTCTGGAATTGTTTAACAGTTCCCTGTAGTGGTTAGTAACAGAGAAAAAATGAAATCAACGTTCCATAGTCCATGGTGAAGAGCATTGATCTTCTATAGTTCAGCATGTGGAAGAAAAACTATTACAGCATCTGGCAAAGATAACCAGTTCAGTCCAACACATATATTTATTTAAGGCAGCAATATCTGAATTGGCACTCAGATTGCTGAGGTACATTAATAGATTACGTCCTATACTTTGACATATTGTACAATAAAAGACTCAAGGAAATCAAAGGTCAACATACATCAAAAGGAAAGTTAAGTTTTTAAATTCAAATGTTACTCAAAACAAAATTAATATCCAAAAAGACCGGTTTGTAAAACCTTTAAAGCAGAATAAGTTTGAAAACATAGGTTTGGCTATTAGTCCCTACTTTACCAATTTTAAATAATTTATAGTTTATCCAACAAACATCAGATATTAGGAATGATGCTATTTATTTTGCCTATTTAAAAGTTATTATTAAAAAAGATAAAAATAAATAATAACATTTTCTATGTAAACATTAATCTTTGGGGAAAATTTTGAACATAGCCTACACAAATTATTTTGATTTCCTTTTTTCATTTGTGTAAATATTTTCATGGAAAACTGTCAGGACAAATAATGACATGGAATATAAACACACTTTCTTTCAGTTGTTTAGAAAATATGCTCATTTCATGTTTAAACACAAGTATTAATGAAACAATTTAACAGTACATGCATTATTGAATTCGTTTTACAGTCCAAATGATTACGCAATCCTTGCTAAAAAAGAAAAGGCAGAACAATGAATAGACACTCAATTTTCTGTAAGCCTAAATACATAAAAACTTCCAGCCAATTACCTTCCCAACATGCAATTATTTTAAAGATTGAATGTCAGTCTCAGAGGGAAAGAACATGAGAAAATAAGACCAATGTTTTTGACAGCCTTAGAAGTTTACAAGTAGAAGAAAAGGATTTTCCTCAGAACTTAGTTCTCATTTAGGAAAAATGTATGGACATGGTGTTTTCTTTGATGTTAAAGGGAACGAATATCTCTCTTTTCCTTCTCTAATTCAGTCAGGAGGAATTTTCTCCTTTGCAGCCAACACAGATGCTGTGCTAGGAAAATACTGCAGGAAGAGGGTTCCAGTGGAATCAATGGCAATGTTGTCAAGAGAATACCAACACAAAACAAACAAAACAAACACTGTTTTTTTCTATAACTAAGACAAAAAATAGCAAGAAGCCTATTTTTTCCCAGGTAACCAGTGCATATGACATTAACAAGAAAAGAACGCTGTTTTGACATGGTTAAAATGTGAACATGTTGTTGCCAACAATCCAAATGTATTTGAGGAATAAAATAACTATACTACAGTCTGCTATTTAAAGTTCTCTCTTTGAATGCTTAAAAACCCTTGTTATCTTCGATGTCTTGATTAAAAAAAAAAAAAACTAGCTTCTACTGAATACTTCTAACTTTTACTGACCTTAAAGTTCCTTAAATAGCTAATAGCAATCTTAATTTTAAAGCCCCAATTTATTCAATCCAAATTCTTAAAATTCATGTTTGCAGAGATACAGTAACATGACAATGGAAACCTACACTTTTAAGCTTCAGGATTGATGCTCCATTCCTCTAATGACTCCAGTAAACTTTGCTCCTATTTGGGGTTATACTAATGAAAAATTGAGACTTCAAATTTTACTCTATGTAGTAATAATTATTTTAATTAAAATCTACAAAAATAATATTTTTATTCTAAAGCCTTTGCACTTTAAAAACACTAGTTTTTATTGCTTTATGGATTATTTTTAACTTGATCTAAAAATAATATTTCCTATATCTACCTCTTTTGGTAAGATCATACGAATATGCTACCAGTCTGAGCTGAATTCTGCCTTATTTTAATTTTATTTTGGTATAACCTAATACTTTAAACAGGATGTTTATAGCAATATTGCAGATCCTTTATGCTTTCAGAACAAACAGGAGAAATATTCCACTTTGGATATATTTTATGTAGTTGGTTGTAAATAATTTCAGAGTGAAAACAAATGTATGTTGTTTCTAACACATTGCTGCCAGCTGAAAATGCAGTTTGATTTTCCAGAAATTACTTCATTCATATGACTCTATATAAATGCTATACTACCTGTAACTACTCCATTTTTATGCTATTCTACACAATACCAAATACTTAAATAGGCTTATGCTACCAAATGCAACAGTAGACAAAGGAAGAAAATCCAAGTGGTTTCAATACTTTTTACCTTATTTTCCATACTATAATTTTATAGAATTTTCTCATTTTTACTCAATTTATGTGTATATATGGGTGTTTGCTTACATGTATAACTGTATACAATGTGCAGATTGATACCTACATAGGTGAAAAGAAGGTTTCAACTTTCCTAAAACTGGAGCAAGAGATGATTCTTAGATTCCATGTAGATACTGAGAACTAAACCTTAGTTCTTTGGTAAAACAACTGGTGCTCTTATTCACTGAGTCATATGTCTACCCAAATATAATTTTACTTTTATAATTAAAATCAGTTATAATTGTTTTCCTTATGATAAATATGTGGTCTTATTTCCCCTGGTAATATTAAAAACACTTTCTGCGCATAATTGAATTAGGAGAGTTATCAAATTGAAGGCCATTTTGAGGAGGATATATTGAGGGAGACATTGGAAGGTAGAATCACGCTTCATTGTATATATGAACAAAATTCTTAAGGGATGAGTAAATTAATGAATAAAACCTTCCTTAGTTATTCATAATTGCTGTGAAGGGAACTATGAACACGACAATATTTATGAAAGAAAGCATTTAATTGTGTGCTTGCTGACAGTTTCAGTCATTTAGTCTATTATCACCATGGCAAAGAGCATAGTAGCATGTAGACAAGTATGACAGCATTATGAATGACTGAATGAAATGTATGCCCTGGTAATGATGAAGCATGCATGGGTAGCCCAGATATATCCGTTCTGCTGAACTAGTCCACATTGGGTTTCATGTTCTAAATTGATGAAGACGGTTGACCAGGTTTCTTCCTCAAGAGTGCACCAGATCTTATTACAGATGGCTGTGACTCACCCATGGTTGTGGGAAATTGTACTCAAGACCTTTGGAAAAGCAGAGCGTGCTTTTAACCACTGAAGGAGGCAGAGACAAAAAGATCTAGAGTTTGAGGTCAGCCTGGACTACACTATAATTAGCTAAGAGCTGTATCCTGGTCTGTAGGCACAAAGAGAGACAGAGACAGAGGGAAGTAAGAAGAGACCTATGGACAGGGAGAGAGCGGTGAGGGAGGGAAGGAGAGAGGGAAGAAGAGAGAGAGAGGGAGAGAGAGAATTTGGGTTTGCCATGGGCTTCTGAAGCCCAAATCGGTAATACACTTCCTCCAAAAAGGCCACACTCCCTAATCCTTCTCAAATAGTTTTATTCTCTGGTGTCTAATCACTCAAATATATATGGCTATGGGAAGCATTCTTATTCAACTACCATATGTCCTGAGAGCTAAATATTAAACATTTCGGTTATAATCTGTTATATCTTCTGTTAATGAAAAGTGTGACAAATTTGTTCTATTTTGCAATTATTCATAAACTATTTTCAAAATGATTGAAATAATGACTAATAATAATTAGTAATATTAAATAATATATATTAAATAATAATAAAATAATAATTTTAAAACACTATCTGTATAATATTCACAGGGTTATATTTTTAAACAAGTTTTAGTGCTCGAGGAAAAATTATATTAATTACTATTCATTGGATTAAGAATGAATTGATACTTATTCATTCATATAATAAAGATTCTGCTCAACACAGGTACAGTCATCTTTAATAAATTTACAACATTTTGGGATCAATGTTCTAAAATAAATAAAACTGTAACCTGAAAACTTAAAATGCAGAATTTTGAATTTAATAATATGCAATGTGCTGCTTTATAATACAAATAGACAATATACTTCAGAAATGACCAGGCAATACGTGGACATGATATACTCACTACAACTAGTGAAAAATAGAGAAAACAGAAATTGATTTTTCTCTTTCCAGCATTAGATAATACAAAATGGCAGAATATAATAAATAAGATATGAGTAGACCCAAAAGAAGGAGCTGGAATGTCAATTATCTGTAAAACCATGGGCGTATAAGGGCAGCTGGAACAGTGAGCAGCAGCTTCAGAAAGCAGAGACAACATAGCTAGTAGAAGGGCCAGCTCAGGAGTGGACGATCTGTCAAGTCAGAAGCCAGTATGAAGAGGACTAAAGAAAAGAAACATGTATACAATGTTCAACATAACGTAAGTTTGTGAGACAGACGTCACAAAATTAGCATATGTGGGGCCAGATTCTGACAACTTTTGCAGAAATGAATTTCGCAGTCTTTTAATGGGCAAGACAGAGTTATGGAAATTTCATACCCTGTAGCATAAAAATCATGAAGTCAGCCCAGAAAAGCCTTGTTAATCTGCCAGACATTCGCATGAACATGCAGAAGACTGCTATTTTAAGAAAATGCAACAATTATTACAGGAGGAGGGTAGTCAATAATATATCGGTCTTCTACTCATCAGGTAGGATTAGGATATGAATCTGACATGTCCTCTATAAACTCACGTGGGTAAAAGTTTATCTTAAGAGGGCAGTACTTATTGTTTTAGGAAATTGTGAACCTCTAGGAGATGGAGGAAGTGGATCATTAAGGTGGATCTTCATGCCTTTAATAAAAAAACATATCCTTTGTTGTCTGCTTCATGGTTGTGAATAAAGGGTAACATTATCTCTGTGTGGCAAATCCTAACAGGGAAAATTTCCACCTGCTAGCACAGATGGTTACGATGTGAAACCACCACCACCTCCCTTCATCATTCATTGATATCTGCCAGCACAAATGCTCCTTATAAGAAATTGCATATGTAGACCCAGGACCAGTACATGCCCACTGAATTCCCATCCTGATAGGCACTTCCTTTTTGAAACCCTATAAAGTTTCAAGGCTCTGTACCAATGTGCACAACCTCCATTCCCATAGACAAGTTGTTGCACATTACTGATCTAATTAAAGAGCAATCTGCTTCTATTAAGGACAGAGTGCCACTGTCATTTATTTTCTGCTTCTTCCTGATCCATCCCAGAAATGACATTTTGGTGCCAAAATCAGAGAAAGGTTTCACTGAAGCCGACCGAGGCCTTTCTACTTCCAAAAATGACTTCTTTATTTCTCTTTCTACTTCACTCTTCTACCTGTCCCTCTCCAACTCTCCCCCCACTTTTCCACAAAAGCCCTCATCAATAGATCCAGGCAGTACTCCCTATGGGCTGAAAATCAGTTGAAAAGGCCATTTGACCTAGATGACAGTGCAAGTCCCATTGGAGGATTAGTTTCCGTGTTCTTGGGGCTAGAAGGATAAACTCAGTTTTGACCCCTTTCCTTTTTAGTAGGATCAGGCTTACTCTGTGACCTTCTCTGACCTCCAGAGTAGAGTATTTTTGTCATTCATCCACAGTTCATTCAAGATCCACACACGGAGACAGAATCTAGTTTTAGTCTAGGAGTCTAGACTGATGTCCTAGTCCAGAGCCTGGGGGTTTTCTTCTCTCTGCTTCAAGTTCTCTCTATGAGGCTACTGGTACTGAGACACTCGTTCCAAACCTTGACCACTTGTTTCTGTCTGTTTTCTGATTATAGGTGATGACCACAAACTAACTTCACCATTACTATTCTTGGTAAACTGAGAAGTACTCACATTCCAGAACCGGCTGCTTCTTCTTAGCCCATTCCATCTTCAACCACTCAGCAACAGCGGCCAGGTCATCACCAGCCACCAATATAACTAATTTCCACTGTCACCAAGGGGCTATGTATTTTACCTATTCACATGCTATATACAATTTATAGTCCCTTTCCATGCTGTTCACAGGAAGTCTTCTGATTGACGTCAGCTCCACAACAGCCCCAGTAAATTGCTCATATGAGGATGGGTGCATAGCGTGATATGGTGGCATTCCCTGGCCACAAAAACCTTACCTAAATGGTGTCTAAGATCTCCGTTCACGCACATTTTTGCTGTCTTTTGACAGAAATTTGGACCCACTACAAACTAGAAAATATGTTATCACTTATTTCTCTCTGGTCTGCTGATTCCCAAATATCTTGCAGCTGCTTCCCAAATAATTGACTCAGAGACTTAATATTACTTATAATTGCTCGATTGATAAATTGAGCTACTTCTTATACTTAAATTAACCCATAAGTTTTATCTATTCTCAGCCACATGGCATGATACCTTTTATCAATATGGTGTGCCCATCTTGCCTCTCTGCAACTGAGGGGGACCCCTCTGACTCCACCCATTCTTTTCCCAGAATTCCTTTCATTTGGATGCCCGCATATTCCTGACTGGTTATTGGCAAATCAGATTTTATTAAACCAATTCAAGTGACAAATCTTTACAGTGTACAATTCCTTCTGTATGCTTTGAATATATATTGCAGGCATTGGTTAGCCATAAAAGCAGCGTGGACCTATAGCAAGGCAGATTATAGCTAGACCACAAAGCCAAACTGTATACAGGGAGAAAAAAGGGTGGAGTTAAGAAGATGCAAGCCAGCTTCCCTAAAGATGAGATGCCAGAGACTGGTAAAAGTCACGGATCTGTGGTGATACACAGATGACTAGAAATGGGTGGATTTAAATGTAAGAGTTAGTCATAAATAATCATGAACTATATGCCAAGAAGCTTGTAATTAATATTAAGCCAGGCACTGAAGTTTAGAAACAACTTCAGGACAGAGAAACCTCCATTTGCAAATGGAACCCTGTAATGTAAAATTACATATACATAATACAAATATGTATGTATGTATATATATAATGTTTATATGTGTGTAAAAATACTTGAAGGAGTTCATTATTTTTTAAATCTCAAGTCTCTTCAAAATGAACATATGGAAAAAAAGTTTTTCAAGATTCACTTCAGGACTTCTTCTCAAGTAAATAACTGATATCTTGACTCTAAGAGACAAGATGAACAAGCAGGCTCAGAAAAACTTAAATAGAAAAAATAGAGAGAAGATAGATAGATAGATAGATAGATAGATAGATAGATAGATAGATAGATAGATACATAGATAGATAGATAGATAGATAGATAGATAGATAGATAGATAGACGCTAAAGACAGACAGATAGATATAGATAGATGGATAATAGACAGGTGATAAATAGAGAGACAGAAAGATAGACCTTTTACACACTGCTTAAATATTTCTCCGTGTGAATACATTTAGGTCAACCATACTCTTATCAGTAATTCCCCTTTAATTTTCCTGTATATCAGTCCAGAAAATACATTGGTTACCATGAGTGATTTTTGGTGAAGTTCAGGGGTACTGATCTGCCAATTTAAGAATTTAATGGGAAAATCTCAAGCACAAGAGGCATGAGTTGACAAATCTCAAAACCACAGACAGTAGTAGACAGAGTCAGCATTTGAAATAAAGTGTTTACTGGAGTGGGGTGAAGAAGCACACTCATGCTTCAAACCCACAGACAAAAAGACCCTCTGCAAAGCAGAAATCTGAGTCATGAATACCAAAAAGCCCAGTCTTTCCTTCAGAGTTGAGGATTTTATATTTCTGAAGAGTTTTCATCCTCTGCTTTATGATTAGTCAATTTGATGGAAGAGGATGGATGATAGACTCAAAAACAAACAAACAAACAAAAAAAACCCCCACAATGTTCTGTTACATGGCCTGTTTGAGCATTGAACATGTTGAACCAGTCCATCTGCAGGGTCCTGTTGATGGGGGACAAAGCCAAGAAGGCTTTTGTTTTAAGCTGACAGGTTTGCTTCGAGATCTGGAAGATGAAGAAAAAGCCCTGGAATCTTGAAAATTCAGCACATTTATACCTTAGCCTTAGTCCCTCTCCCTGACTGCCTATCAGAGGGTTTCTAATGCAGAGTCTCACCTTGATGAGATTAAACTTTGGTTTCTCACTAGTACGTTGTAAATAGGTTATAGATTTTGCTTATCATTCCCATTGTTCTGCAGGTAGAAATTTTTACAACAAATACTAAATTTATTTGCTATTGCTATTATGTCTCAGGATAGTAAGAAAGAAAAAAAAGAACTAGAAAATTTTGCAACTTATGAAGTTATGTAAGATATGAAATAAGCTATTTAAGGTACATAGAGGATGATATTGAAAGATTATATACATATATTTTGTTTTCAGAGTTTCTAAGGTGTAAGATGAACCTTTACAAAAACTAGCTAAATTAATTTCTTAATTAAAAGTTATTTAGAAATATCTGGTTATTAAAATATCATACAGCCAATAAAAGTACCAAATTGGATTAACCTGTCTGGGTGTTTAATGACCATACTTGGAGGCTATTCTTATGTGGTCCAAGGGATGAAAGCATGAGAATAAATTTTCACCTTTCCTTCCTAGGTCAATGAAATCCCTGGAGAGAGTGGGATAACTCTAGAAACATTCTGTACCAGTGGAAAGTGTGTTGCTTTTATTGGCTGATGAATAGGGCTGTTTTGGCCTATGGCAGAGCAGAATACATACTTAGGTGTGAAATTCTAGAAGGGAAATTCAAGATACAGGAGAATGAAGACAGAGTAGGAGCACATGGCAGCAGTCACTGGAGGAGTAAGCCACAGGTCACATGACAATACACATATTTTTTTAAATGAGTTAAGTTGTAAGAGCTAGTTAATAGTAAGTATGACGTAACAGAACTTACAGGTTGTAATTAATACTAAGCCTCTGAGTGGTTATTTTAAAAGTGTCTGTCAGACCAGGTAAGAAGAAAAGATTCAATTTGCAAATCGCATATCAACATAAGGCTACCAAATCTGTATAGGACATGAGAAAGCTTTCAGAAATGAGTTCTAGAACACATAAATAGATCCACAACCAGCTTTCCAGTTTGGTCTCTCATTCAGATTTCAATATAGATGCACCGGCAATATGCCAGTATGAGCACAGCATGATAGATTCCTGACTCATTACACAGAGATGTCTCCAAGCCTCATAGCATGCTGTGTGGTGGATTAAGCCTTTACTCATACAGAAAAAAAAAAGGCTAAAAGATATAGAGTAAAAGAGGGAGTTCACCGAATCTAGATTGACAGACGGGGAACCAGCTTAGAACCAAACTAAGCACTCTGAATTTGGGGTAGTCTTGTGAGGCCACTGGCAGTGGAACTAGGATTTATCCCTACTGTTTGAACTGGTTCTTTGAAGCATATTCTCTTTGGTGGGAAAGCTTGCTCAGCCTAGATATAGTGGAGATGGCCTTGGTACTGCCCCAAAATGATGTGCTAGATTTGTTGACTCCCCATGGGAAGCCTTACCCTCACTAAGGAGTGGATAGGCGGTTGGGGCAAAGGTTGAGGGAGTGAGAAAAGTGAAGGGTGTGGGAATGGAGATTGGTATGTAAAATGAGAAAAGATTATTTATAAAATATAAATTAATTAATTAATTTAAAAAGAAGAAAAAGTTGAGGTTGAGATTTAAAAAAAGCCTTGAAACATGTTAATTGAAGTTGTAAGAACTAGTTAAAAATTAGTGTGAACTAATAGGCCACATGGTGTGTAATTAATATTAGCCTCTGAGTAGGTATTTGAAAAGTGGCTATGAGAATGGATAGAATAAAAAGTCTCTGTTTACATAAGGTTTCCTCAGTTTTTTGAAGGGAATCCTCATTCAGACCAATGACAGCATTTGAAGCTACAGCCAGAGAAAACATGGCCTTTGACTCATCACACATAGAAGGACAACTGGTAAAAAAAAAAATAGGCTGGAGCATTTAAAGTTCCCACACAAGGCCATATGACCCCAGAAGCAGATCCTCAAATTGCTTGCCAGCACAAAAAGAAACTTTGGCTCTCTACATGGTCCTAAACACCTAGCAGGAATGTTTAGCCAGGATTAAATGTATAGCCAGGAACAGTATATTTCTTAATTTGTTCAAAGGACTGAAGCCTTCAGACATTCTTCTTAGCTATATTAAAAGTTAAATTGAAAACTGTTTCTTACTAAAAATGATTTTCTTGATGTATGAATTGCCTAGAAATAAGATAAGACCTTCCTTGGTTTATATCAGCACTACTGTGTCTACCCACATCTGAGAGAAAAAAAAACTGTCATCTTAATTGTTAAGGCCAAATCTAAAGGTTGGGCTTACCAACTCTGGAACACTACCTCTTTCTAGAAGGGCACTTCTCACAACTGTAATGCGACCTTCTGCACCCTAAGCAACCATGCCTTCTGATTAAAGCAGGCTGCTGGGGATTACGTCATCAAACACATATGCATGAGAAATTGTTCATGTTACCCAAGTGGTGTCCTTGGAACTTTGCCACACAATCTTATAAAAAGACACAATAAGATTCTATTTCTGTTTTAAATTGTCAATTAAAATACTTGCTTTAAATTTATTTTAAATTGTCAATTTAAAATACTGATTTCTCTTAGAGAACTTCCAGGTGCTAATGCCTTACACAGAAATCTGATGTAACAGAAGATTAAAGTTACCTATCCTTCTATGGAGCTCTGGTGCAAACTTTAGCTGGTGGTTCAATTATATTTCGCCTTACTAAACAAATCTTAAGCTAATTATGATGGTAAGAAAGTTTTCTTCAACAAGTTTATCTCTTAAGAGTCCCCATAAGATTGTGTTAGAGATTGGATGTCTGATTCTGAGCTTTTGGCAGACAATTAAAACAAATTAAAATTTTTTTTATAAAATGAGAGATTTTTATCTCTTGGAAAAAATATAACAGTAACAAAAATCATCTGTCTTGCTAACACCTATGGCAGTCTGTCTAAGATTCTTTAAGTTGTTTCCTTCCCTGTTCTCTCACTCCAAAGGAAAAAGAAATTCCCAACTATTTTCTAAATCACACGGTCAGAAAGTTATAATAGTCCTAATAGTCTCACTTTTGTAGGCTACAAATGCTATCTAATTCACAGAAAACGCTTCCTGTTTGTATACTCTTGTCACATGACTGTTTTATGTCTGGTTCTCTGACATTCAGTTTTGTTTGCCTGGCCCTTTAAATAGACCGCCCCTCCAAAGCACTCTAACTGCTGCCCTTTCTACATCGCCACTTTTGTATGATTGAAGCAGCTAAGAGATATCTCTATCTCAGACCCATAAAAGCAGTTGGAGCATCCTCTGAAAGGGGACTAATAGGCCAGGCCACTCACTGTTATCCCTGCTAGTCACTGTGGACAAGTTTTCAGGCCTCCCTCAGATCTAGAACAGCTGCAGTGAAGCCTTCTTTGCATCAGTTAACCTTTCTGTCTTACCAGAACTCACAAAATCTTAAAGGGATTTCAGATCAGCTTAATATCCTGCAGGGCCAACTCAATTATCTGGCTCTTGTGGTACTCCAGAATTAAAGAGGGTGAGATCCCTTGACTACTGCTAAAGACACAATTTATGCTTCCCTCCACAGATGATGCGGCTTCCACCCTAACAAACCCAAACCTCCTTTGAGACAGAGCACAAATATACAGGAACCAGACAAAAATATTCAGTGACAAGCCTGCTCCCATCTTCCTTGTTGATCTCTTTGTTTCACTATAACTAAGTCTTATGTTTTCATCCTGCTCACAATTATTTTTTCTAAAGTTTCTCCAGGAGTACATGATGACAATCATGAGCAAGCACAGTCATCAAGCAGAAACTTTCTTCCTGTAGGATAAAGTCCATTTGATTTTGCCCCTTGAGATCCCCATCACAGAGTCTTGTCTCTCTTCATAGTCCCTATAGCCAGCAAGCAGTAGCCAGAGAGACCCTCACTGTCTCTCTCTTTTATGTGGTCCACAGGGTCTGAAATAAAGATATCTCAACCTTCTAAATCCTGATGCGGAATTTGTCCCACACTCAAGCATACCTGATAGCAAAGACAGGTACTGTCTGTAAGGATGACAATCATGCTCACAGATATCTCTCTACACAAAAAGTCCTCACTTAAAACTGGAGAGGCAGAACCAAGTTTCATGAATTTTATAGATCTCTCATCCTTATAGACACTTTTTCTGCAAGCCCTACAAAGCCTCAAGCAACCTCTGCCATGGTATCCATGCACCATTTCCATGGACAGATTTTTGTCCTTCATTTTTCTAAATGAAGTACAAAATACTTCTGTTGAATATGGAGTTGTGTTCTTTCTTTCCAAGTCTTTCCCTTCCGTTCTGGATCTAACAATGAACACAACATAACCAGGAATCTTTTGCCCCTATATTCCACTTCTCTGCCCACTGCGGAATGGATCTCATTTGTTCTCATCAGTTTTTTGTTGCTGTGATAAACATTAATGCCAGAAGCAGCTTGAAGAGAAAAGAATTAATTCAAGCTTACATGTTATATCCACTATCAAGTCAAGCCTAGATAGGAACTCAAGGCAGAAGTATAAAACAGAACAAAGTAACACTGCTGACTATCTTTCTTCCAGACTCAGATTTAGCTCCTTATTTACGTATTTATTTATTTTTGTATGGGCTCTATACTTCTAATGGCAATCCAGAAAATCTCCTCCAAGTATGCCCACAGGCCAACTTGACAGAAGAAATTCAGCTGTAGTTCTCAGATTCTTTGGTGTGTCAAGTTGACAAATTTAGCCATACCACTCACAAACTGAACCAGAATGAACTTGTCATGCTTGTCAAATATTGGGAAAAGCAAAATAAAACAAGACAAAAAAGTACTAATACAAAGGTACAGAAGAAACTCCTCAATGCTCAATCAAAGAAATCACAGAATAGTTCTCAATAACGTCAAATAGGTAATAGTCATTATACACTTTTGAAGTAAGAAAACTTTATATTTCAACATACAACTGAAGATGGAGTGAGTAAGACACATTCAGAGGCTGAGGGATATTACAAGGAGAAGATGTTGACATTAAGGCAGCTATTACCAACATGAAATGTCACTCACAAGCTCCTGCTTTGAGGGCTTGTTGCCCATTTTCTGGCACTAATTCAGGAGGCTATAGGGGCTCTGAGAAATAGGCCTGTCAGAAACAGAGGCCTTGGAAATAAAAGTTATGCAGCCCTCTAGTTTCTCCAATTCTCTGCTTCTTGTCAGCAACCATGTAAGCAGTACACTGCTGGACTCCCAGCTGAGGCATTTGCCATGGTTTCTTTGCTTGATCAACATCTATCTTCAGAAACAATAAGCCCCCAAACCAAACAAAAATCCAAAAGATCTTTTTTCCAATAGGCTGTGCTAACAGACATTCTGTCCCAGCCAAACAAAAGTAGCTATTGCATAAGTGTTTAAACATTGATACTGAAGCCTGTGAGGCAGTGTGAACAATTTGTAAATGTATGCGATAGTATCTTATGTTCAGGTTAGAAGTCGGATTGCCCTGGATTCAAGAAATCACTGGTAGGATCTTATAAAAACCAGTATTCCATCTAGAAAACTTCCTTTTTGTAGACTGACTTTCTCCATATCAGAAAGACATGATAAAATGAAGAATGCTGTGCACCAAGGAGACTGTCCTATCAAATGAACACTAATTTTAGAAAACTCACCTCTCTCTAGTGAATTACAAGTTTTCCAATAAAGAAAAATTTGCATCCTAAGGAAGAAAAATAGGCGTAACTACAAAAGGAGACATATACTAAAAGACTGGATCAAAAAAGAAAGAAAAAGAATCAGTGGCCGAGGCAGAGAGTAAAGCACAATGAGATTACTTCATAATTTATCAATAATATTAAACAATTATTTTCATAATTAGAATTCTTACAACATGTGAGCATGTGTCATCAGAAACTGCCTAGAGTATTTCTTTACTTCACACTGTATCTATGGTCTATGACTCTTCCTTCCTCTGAGTTCCCATATAATACTTTGAAAAACTAAAAGCTGTTGAGTAACTACCCAATTTCTCACTCACTCACTCCCCAATTTCTACTCATCCAGTTATTTTAAATATATAGGATACTTTGAAATTTTATTATTTTGTACAAAATAAATTGATTAATTTATGAAAATATATTTCTATATGATATCATGCGTGCTTATTAATTTCTGATAATCCTTTATTTTTTATTAGAAATTTGATCTAAAAACATTTACCTATGACAGTTCAACTAGTGATAAATCTTATCTTATAATTAGGAATTAGTGGATATGGAATCTTGGATATTATGTATCTCAAAATTTCTATCAGTAAATTGATCTCAAGATCAGTTCTTTCTATTGAGAAAACACTATCCACTTTTATTTGTGTTCCTTTTTGTATAATATTGCCACTCCTCCTCTTGCCTTATGTGAAGATTTCCTTTTATTTTAAATTCTAGAACTTAGTCTCTAATATGTTGAGATATGATTCATTTAGGTATAACCTATTTGCAATTAGTTTGGTTTTCTATATCATTAGGCCAATGTTCTTTCCTGAAATTTGGAAAATTAATGAATCATTTCCTTAAAAAAAAATTAACTTTGAAAATATGTTGAACTTTGTCTTTGGTGTATAACTTCATATTGCACAAGCCCACGCTCCCCTGTAACTTCATTAAGGCTTTTGTTCGTAGTAAGTAATTTCAATTGATCTTTATTCAAATTCTTTATATGTCACTCTTAGTCTTTTTAAAATTTTCTTCAATTGTTATTTGATACGTGTAATTTGAACTTTTCTAGAGTTTTCAACTTACAAAAGTTCATTTTATGAATACAATCTTCAGTTTTAATTGTGCAGGATCTCACCTATGAATATTGAAATATAATTATCCAAAAATAAATTGTGGCAGTTAAAATTATTTCAAAATATAATTTTAATAGATGAATAATAATTGAGCATATGAATGGGAAATCTTATCATACCAGGGTAGCAATAGTTGTTTCATGATTTATCAAGCTCATTTTTTTTTGCCATGGACAAATAATTGAATAAAAGATAGAGGACTAGTCACAGGTAAAGGGAATGTAACATCTTTATTTCTTTAGGAGAGAAAATGCTGAACCTTGGGTTGGAAAGACGGCTCAGAGGTTAAGAACACTGGCTGCTCTTCCAGATGCCCTAAGTTCAATTTCCAGCAACCAAATGGTGGCTCAGAACCATCTGCAATGAGATCTGGTGCCCTCTTCTGACATGCAGACATATATGAAGACAGAATATTGCATACATAATAAATAAATAAATTTAAAAAAGAAAGAAAATGCCTAACCTGAATGCTGGTAGTCAATTTAATACATTCTGGCTTGGGAATTTATAGGACTCTTTGGTCATTTTATGTCCTCTAATGGCCCTGTGTAAACATGTACCTTCATGCCTTCTGGTAATTTCTTCTTGCAGTATTTTTGAGAAGAATTGCAGCCACCTGGATGAGCTTGCTTTTGCTTTCCCTGTCTAGTTATATCTCTCTAAATCTTCTTCAGATTAAATCTGAATTGGAAACTATAGGATGGTTCCATAGAGGTATATATAATCAAATATTTATCAATTCTTTAGGATTTTGAAATTAAAAATTCATTATTTTAGCTATTTTCTAATATACATCTTATTTTTACCTGTTGTAAAATTCAAAGCAACAGTTGATTAATTTTATTAATTATAATAATTTTAACATTGTCTCCCAAATTTGGGACTCACCATAATGCCTCCCATTTCCCAGTCTCTCCCTATGATCTTGAAAACCCTGATCATGACCATTGGGTCAACTTTTCTAGGTTGCAAGTGGGTGAAGTAAGTATAATATTCATGATTCTGTGTCTGAATGATCTTCTTATCGTGATATCATCTATGTTCATCTGTGTTTCTGCAAAATGATTTCCTTGATTTTGAAAAGTGACGGATAGCGATACATGCATACCATACCTGATTTGTTAATTCACCCATATATGGCACCAAGGATCATTCCTTCTCCGGCCATCCCAAACCATGCTGCACTATTTGCCTGGGAATGCCAATATCTCTTCCACACATATGTTATTTCTTCTTGCTGTGTAGTCACCAATCACAGTTCAAAAGGCAGTTTTATTTTGGGTTTTAAACCCTTATGTAGTGTGCTCTTTGCAATATTTTCTGATATTCCATGACATGTCTTTTCGTGATGTTGTTTCTTCACTGCACATTTCTATCACCACGCACAAAACTCAAGTCCAAATGGATTAAAGACCTCAATATCAGTCCGAACACACTGAACCTGATAGAAGAGAAAGTGGAAAGTACTCTACAACACATGGGCACAGGAGACCACTTCCTACGTATAACCCCAGCAGCACAGACATTAAAGGCAACATTGAATAAATGAAACCTCCTGAAACTGAGAAGCTTCTGTAAAGCAAAGGACACTGTCACTAAGAAAAAAAGGCAACCTACTGACTGGGAGAAGATCTTCACCAACCCTGCAACAGACAAAGGTCTGATCTCCAAAATATATCAAGAACTCAAGAAACTAGACTTTAAAATGCTAATTAACACAATTAAAAAATGGGGCACTGAACTGAACAGAGAATTTTCAACAGAAGAAGTTCAAATGGCCAAAAGACACTTACAACCTCCTTAGCGATCAGGAAAATGCAAATCAAAACAACTTTGGGATACCATCTTACACCTGTCAGAATGGCTAAAATCAAAAACACCAATGATAGCCTTTGCTGGAGAGGTTGTGGAGTACGGGGTACCCTCATCCATTGCTGGTGGGGTGTGTATGAGGGAATTGGAAGGAGAAGAGGAGGGAGGCAAAACTGTGTTTGGTATGTAAAATAAATAAAAATGTTACATGTAACTCTGAAAATTCTAGTAAATCTGTGAAATTATTAAAAGAAAAAAATCAAATGTTTTCTTTGAGACTTGTTATTAAATATAAATTAAAGAAAAATACTTTAACTTTTAAGTTTCAATTTTTATTATCTAGATATTCCTGTTGGATCTCATTTTACACTACACTGCAGTATTTTAGAGTCAAAGAAAACAACATATGAATTTGAAAAGTAACACATTTTAAATGGCTGTTTCTGAGTATGATTTATGAGAATCATATTAGATTTAAAAAGCTTCAAATGTTGTCAATAGCCAGTAAGAAGAGTCATTTGCTATTTCAATTGAAACTACCATTTGGAAGATTTAGGTCAAAAGTCATCATTCATCTCTGTTGGGGATTCCTGGTGAATTTTCTTTCCTGCTTTATCTCTGAACTGTGTGTTTATGCGCAGGAAAGAAAAGAGACTAGGTGTAAGATCATTGTTGGAAGAATGCAGTTTGCATGTTATTTTCTATATTTGAATTTTACCATGTGACACATGTACTATTTCACACCATATACAAATATATGATGCCCTTTCCCCCATAGAATGCCCAGAAAACAAAGTAGTAGAATGGGCCCACTGCTAAATTGTTTCTCTGGGACTAGCAAGCAGGACATTAAAATAAAATGCCACCACCTCCAGCTGCTTTCATAACAGACAAAACACAGTTGTCCCCCTGAGCAACACAGACAGGGTATAACACTTATTTAGATCCAGAAATGGCTGGAGGACTATACACTATAGCTGAAAAAGGAATATAAAAATTGTTGATAATCCAGGACTTGTTTCTGCTGATCTTTAAGACTGTGCTCATATTTACTCTATAGAATATTATATCCTGTAGGAACAGAAGAAAAAACAACAATGAACATTGGTTCGTGGTATTCATAGTGGTAATGGAAGAAACATGGAAGGGGAAGTGAAAATCAAGTCACATAGAGTAGAACACAGGCTTCATGAAAGAACAGGGTACAAAACAGACACAGTAAACATGAAAGGAAATAGTCAAGATGTCAGAGAAGCTGAAAATAAAGTCGAGAGTGCAGACTTTCTTTCCAAAGAGAATTGTTTAGAAGTTTAGCTGGAGAAAAAAAATGAAGGTCTTGGTATATTGGGTATATGATTTTTTTTAAATATGAAAATTTGGCCACTTTTAAAATTTCAGGTATTCAAAACCTAAAATATGAAGACATGGCTTCAATAGGTCATCTACATGAATAATAAAACTATTCATGCCACAGAAAGTCCGAGTTGAATATTGAATTGAGATGAACAGAGTCCCAGTTCTGCAGTGAAAACTAGATGTGACCTAGTGCTATTCAAGTGCAGATTCAGGAGAATAGGAAGCCATGCACTTTACAGAAGCCTAAAAATGGCAAATATGATAGTACTTGAAAATTGTATATTGAGTAAAGTAAGTATACTTATTTCTTCTCTAGATTTTGAGATAGATCAAGAAGAACAGGTCTTAGACTCTATTTCCAAACAGCAGTTCTTTTTCCTAGTCTTTTCTTTTTTTTTCCTATCCTAAAGGACTGACCTCCTATATTATAAACCTATCCACTGATGTAATACATCAATTCAATATTCAAAAAAAAGTACTAGTTGCATTTTTCCACTAAAGCCTCAAAGTCAAGTCTAAACTAAAATCAGAAGCCTCATTTATTTTATTGTTTATTTTTATATTAATAACAATAGGCAAATAATTCCTAGATAAATATTATTCATATATTTATAATTTGTCTTTGATGTTGACTTTAGTCCTGCATGAATTATCAACAGAGATACCACATGCTTTTTCAATTTCTTTTTTGGCCTTCCACTATTTACATCTTTTTTTTTTCCTTTTCTGTTTTTATTTATTTATTTTTGTTATTTGTTTTTCCAACATGGTTTCTTTGTACAAGAGTCCTGGATATTCTGGAATTCACAATGAAGTCCAGGGTGGCTTCAAACTCACTTAGATCTGTTTGCCACTGCCTCCCAAATGCTGGGATTAAAGGTGTGCACCAACAGTGCTTGGTCCTTAGTTTCTTATATATGCTTGTAAAGAAAGAGCATACTCAATGTAAAATGATGCTGTTTTGAAAACTAATCAGTATATATATATATATATACATATATATATATATATATATTACTTTATGTTTACTCTAAAATTATATGAAAATTAATTTCTTTTTATTTATTTATTTATTTTTGTTTTTTTTAATTTATTTATTTATTAAAGATTTCTGCCTCCTCCCCGCAACCGCCTCCCATTTCCCTCCCCCTCCCCCGATCAAGTCACCCTCCCTCATCTGCTTGAAGAGCAATCAGGGTTCCCTGACCTGTGGGAAGCCCAAGGACTGCCCACCTCTATCCAGGTCTCCTAAGGTGAGCATCCAAACTGCCTAGGCTCCCCCAAAGCCAGTACGTGCAGTAGGATCAAAAACCCTCTGCGATTGTTCTTGAGTTCTCAGTATTCCTCATTGTCCTCTATGTTCAGCTAGTCCGGATTTATCCCATGCTTTTTCAGACCCAGGCCAGCTGGCCTTGGCGAGTTCCCGATAGAACATCCCCATTGTCTCAGTGTGTGGGTGCGCCCCTCTCGGTCCTGAGTTCCTTGCTCGTGCTCCGTCTCCTTCTACTCCTGATTTGGACCTTGAGATTTCTGTCCCGTGCTCCTCTGTCTCTGTCTCCTTTCATCGCCTGATGAAGGTTAATATTCATGAGGATGCCTATGTGTTTGTCTTTGGGTTCACCTTCTTACTTAGCTTCTCTAGGAACATGCATTATAAGCCCAATGTCCTTTATTTACGGCTAGAAACCAAATATGAGTGAGTACATCCCATGTTCCTCTTTTTGGGTCTGGCTTACCTCACTCAGGATAGTGTTTTCTATTTCCATCCATTTGTAGGCAAAATTCAAGAAGCCCTTGTTTTTTACTGCTGAGTAATACTCTAATATGTATATATTCCATAATTTCTTCATCCATTCTTCTGATTAAAGACCTCAATATCAGTCCGAACACACTGAACCTGATAGAAGAGAAAGTGGGAAGTACCCTACAACAGATGGGCACAGGAGACCACTTCCTACGTATAACCCCAGCAGCACAGACACTAAGGGCATCATTGAATAAATGGGACCTCCTGAGGCTGAGAAGCTTCTGTAAAGCAAAGGACACTGTCACTAAGACAAAAAGGCAACCCACTTACTGGGAGAAGATTTTCACCAACCCCGCAACTGACAAAGGTCTGATCTCCAAAATATATAAAGAAATCAAGAAACTAGACTGTAAAAGGCTAATCAATCCAATTATAAAATGGGGCACTGAGCTGAACAGAGAATTCTCAACAGAAGAACTTCAAATGGCCAAAAGACACTTAAGGTCATGCTCAACTTCCCTAGCGATCAGGGAAATGCAAATCAAGACAATTTTAAGATACCATCTTACACCTGTCAGAATGGCTAAAATAAAAAACACTAATGATAGTGTTTTTGCTGGAGAGGTTGTGGAGAAAGGGGTACACTCACCCATTGCTGGTGGGAATGCAAACTTGTGCAACCACTCTGGAAAGCAGTGTTTCGGTTTCTCAGGAAATTCGGGATCAACCTACCCCTGGATCCAGCAATACCACTCTTGGGAATATACCCAAGAGAGGCCCTATCATACAACAATAGTATATGCTCAACTATGTTCATGGCAGCATTGTTTGTAATAGCCAGAACCTGGAAACAACCTAGATGCCCTTCAACGGAAGAAAATTAATTTCTTGATGAACTTTTTTAGAAATAAATTTGCATAAATAAATAAAAATAAACAAAAATAATTTGTTTTCAAGTATTTGTATTAGAAAGTATCCCTATTATATTATACTTGTAAAAAGTTGCTGAAATTATAAGAGAATAATATATGTCATTGCCTAAAAAGCACATAGATATCCATTCAAATCATAAGTGAAATACAAAAGAAATTAATAGTGATGATATTACGGCAGATATGCAGTCATCATGCCCACATAAGTCAATAACAAGCTTTTGGGACTAAGAAAATTTAACAGATAAAATATAGAAGAGTCACAGGAAAATGTATTATCAATGTGTTTATTAATCTCTATCAATACAAATAGCAGAAACATGTATAGCAATGAGACCTTTTCACATATAAAAATGCCTTTGATGTTCCCTTTGTATTGTAATTCAAAATATAAACAATTTAAAAGTTTCCAAGTTTGAATAGTCATCTAGAATTAATAGATTTTTTGTTAAATATATTATATTATGACTATACTCCCAGGAAGCTCCTAGAGACATATGGGGGAGGTATTTGGTTTTGAAACTCTCCTGGGTTATATAGTAAACAAGACTAATCTCAGTTAAAGTACAAAACAGTCTATCACTCACAGAAAGTAATTATCCCAAGAAGTTCATACTTTAAAATTATTTAGATGGAATGACATTTTGTAAATATCCATTTCTTAAAAGAGCTGTAATAATTAAACAATACCTACATCACCAAATCCCACATTGGCGTGGGTGGTTACTCTGGGAACTTGGAGCATTCTGAAAAGTCTACAGGGAGTACAACTTGTTGGACAGTGTCCTTTTTAAGTAACCCTGTGATCTAAATGTCACTCAGTTGTACTCCTTTTTGCTTCTTACAAGAGGCTGGGCTGCTCTCAGATAATTCATTGCTTCTAATTTGTTTGGGAGTGTTTCTCAGCAGTCATTATTGTTTACATTTGGGAAGAAGGGATCTAATCAATCTGATCAGTTTCAGGAACTTCCTGAAGCTATATTGAATTTTTTACCTTCTGGTTTAAAAAGCTTCCTACTTCATGGATTCTTTCAATCTCACAGGAAACTGCAACCCTATACAGATACAGATGAGCAAACAGGACAAAAAAAATGTCTAAAAGGGACACTTGTGTTTGATAACTGATTTGACAGATTTGCTAAGGCAAGTTTGTGATAGGAAAGAGAGTTTAAAGGATTGGAACTTCAGAGGTTTCAAACACACCACATACTCAGCATACTGCATTGCACATTCAGCACACCATTTGATAAAGGTATACGCACAGGACCAAATACATACAACATGACATATAGCAAAACCATACTTGGTGTGGGAAGTTTTTTCTATATATGTGTTGCTTTTACTGGTTAATGAATAAAGAATCTTACTTGGTCTGTGATAGGTAGTATAGAGCTAGGCAGGGGAAAACTAAACTGAATGCCGGGAGAAAGAAGGCAGAGTCAATTAGACACCATGTAGCAGCCAGAGAGGAAAGATGTGAGTTGCCAGGTAGAACTTTACCAGTAGGCCACAAGCCTTGTGGTAAAATGTAAAATAATAGAAATGGGTTAATTTAATATGTAAGAGATTACTAGAATTGAACTATAGTGAATGACAAGCAGTCATTTCATTAATATAGTTTCTGTACAGTTATTTTGGGGCTGAGCAGCAGGGAGGAAACAGCCTCCTACAATACATACTTACACAAGACACAAAAATTAGAGTTTATATGGGATATAACATTGAACTTAGATCATAGAAAGAAATGTACATTCTAAGTTATGGAATTTTATAAAGCACCATGGTAACAATTTTGTGACTGTAAAGTAGGAATTTTAAAATACCATACTAGATGCTTCCTCCATATACAGGAATTGAAAAGCTTCCAAATTTGGAAATTTTTCATCTTCAAAACTCCTACTGAGAGATTAAGGTAATCCATGTAACAAGGGAAGAATGCAAAACCTGATAAAACGCCATGGTGTGCAGACATCCAAATAATCTTATTGAATCTATGAAAGCCAAATGATACAGAATACATACAATATAAATGTCACTGATGTAAAAAGTTTGCATGTTTCTAACTAATTTATAATGGCACAAATTTATTTCTGTTTGGAGATGATTTAGGACAGAGCGGGATGACAAACACAGACACTGAAAATTTTCTATTTCATAGGTAGTTTATGCTCTCTTCTCACTTTAATAGTAATGTATTGTGCTCATGTGAGTGTTAAAGCTCATCAAATTGCACACATTAGTGAAGTATGATTAATAAAGCCTCAGAGAGAGAAACTGGGGTTCAACCTGAAGGTCACGAAAGTCAGGCAATCAGCCACTGGCTCTTACCTCTACCTCCATTCAAAATGGAGATACTGACTCCAGGAATCTCAGAATGGGACTGTGTCTGAGAACTGTCTCTTCCCATTATATAATCCTCTCCAGAGCTGGGATTAATGGTGTACAGCACTGGGATTAAAAACACACCCCACTCAGTTTCTATGGCAACTAGATTAATTGATTACCAGATAAATGGGATATTCTAGGTGAAACATTCAGAGATGGATTAGCAAAGGGTCATGAATTAAGTTCAGCTCATTTTTATGATGCATATTAGCTAATGTGGAATGTGGGAATAAAAATGCCACTGTGCTCCCCTGGAACAAACTTCATCAGTCATCGCCTCTGGTTAAGTCATGGCTTCCATTTTACTACTTAATAAAACATGAATGTAATTTGCAAAAAACAAAATTATTTCATATAAATTGTATAAAGAACTGTTAAATTTAATAAAACTGACAGAAATAAGTAGTCACACATAACATTTAAATTGTTGTAGAATGTTGTATTAGTCTTTTTACTTCTTTTGTCTTGTGAGAGTCACAAAGTATGCAAAACAGAGCTTTCAAGTTAATGATAGTGAATATTGAGACTCATGCACACTCAAGGTATTAAAAGTCAGCAATGGCTGAGTGCTCTTCCCTAAATAAGATTTTCATTCTACCCCATCCAAGTCTACAGAGCACTACAGACGATAGAGTGGAAAGAATTCAAAATCAGAAACAGAGATGGGTTGTAAAGTAGAATCTTGACAAGTCCCAGCCATTCCAATCAGAAACTCAACCCAGCTGCAAACACTTATATTAGGGCTACACAGACATCAGCCAACAGTCATGCCTGGATTGGGAGGGTTTCAGGAGCCTATATCATTGTATTATAAATTATTGATCGTTGATATATGCAGGTATATATGGAGCCATTGCCATCAGCTGATAATGAATGGGGAGTCCACTAGACTCCCATGGACAGCTTCAAGCTAATTTTTATACAAATGTTCCTGGTTAAACTCTGTGGGCAATAAAATAAATAAAAATTGATATGAGTTTGGAGAAAGAATTCACATGGAGGTAGCGGATTTGATAGAGATGCAAGATGAAAAGTGTGAGCAATACATATTAATATGCTATGCACATGTATATTGCTTTAAAAGAAGAATACTCTTAATAAAGTCTATGATCGCCAAAATATACAAGAGCTCAAGAAACTAGATATCAAAATAAAAAACAAACAAACAAACAAATAATGCAATTCTAAAACAGAGTACCACCACTCTTAACAGATAATTCTAAACAGAAGAAATGCAAATTGCTAAAAAGTCACTTAAGGAATTGTTCAATATTCTTAGCCATCAGTGAAATGCAAATCAAAACAACTCTGGGATAGCATCTTACACCTATCAGAATGGCTAAGATCGAAAACAGCAATGACAGCTTATGTGGAGAAGATGTGGAATAATGGGGACACTTCTCCATTGTTGGTGGAAATGCAGACCTGTACAGCTGCTTTGAAAATCAGTATGGCATTTTCTCAGAGAATTGGGAATCAATCTACCTCAAGACCTAGCAAAATCACTCTTGGGCATAAATCCAAAGGATGCACACTCATAGCACAAGGACCCTTGCTCAACTATGTTCGTAACAGCATTATGCATAATAGCCAGAACCTAGTAATAACCTAGATTCCATTCAATTGAAGAATGGATGAAGGGAACTTTGTATATTTACACAATGGTGTACTATTAAGTGGGAAAAAAGTCACATTTTGAAATTGGCAGGCAAGTAGATAGAACTAGAAGAAAATCATCCTAAGTGTGGTAACCCAGACCCAGAAAGACAAAGATGGCTTTTACTCACTCATAAGTGGTTACTAGACATAAAGCAAAGGACAACCAGCCCATAGTCCACAAATCTAGAGAAGCCAGAAAAAAGAAAAACCCTAAGAGAGATTTACAAGGATTTTCCTGGGAAGAGGGAAGACAGAATCTCCTGAGTGAACTGGGATCATGGGGAAGGGAGAGGAGGGTGGAAGGGCAGTGTGGAAGGGAGAAGCAGGGGGGAAGAGAACATAGAAGATTGGGAAATTTGAAGAGGAAGAACAAGGAAAGAGATATCTCGATAGAGGGAGTCATTATTGGGTTAGCAATAAATCTGGACCTGGACCTGGGCAAATCCCCAGGAATCCACAAGGATGACACTGGCTAAGAATATAAGAAACAGTGGAGAGGGTAGCTTAACTACCCTTCCCTTATAATCAAATTAATGGCTATCTCAAATGTCGTCATAGAACCTTCATCCAGTAACTGATGGAATCATATGTACAGATCCACATCTAAACACTGAACCAAACTCCTGGAGTGAGATAAGCAAAGGGGTCAAGACCATGATGGGGAAATCCACAGAAACAGTTGACAAAACTAGTGGGAGCTCATTGATTTTAGACTGAGAGCTAGGGAACCTGCATAGGACCAAACTAGGCCCTCTGAATGTGGGTGACAGTTTTGTGGCTTAGGCAGATTGTGGGGCCATTAGCCATGGAACCAATGTTTATCCCTAGTGCATGAACTGGCTTTTTGGAGTCCATTTGGTATGGAGGGATAACTAGCTCATCCTAGATACAGTGGGGAGAGGCTTGGTCCTGTCTCAAGTGATGTGACAGACTTTGTTGACTGCCCCATGAGAGACCACAACTCTTTTTGAAGTGGATGAGGTAAAAGTGGGGGAACAGGAGGAATGGAGAGAAAGGGAACTGGGATTGGTATGCAAAATATAAAAAGGATTGTTGCTAAAAAATAAAATAAAAAAATTATCTTAATAAAATAATTTTAAAAATTCAAATAAAGTTATTCAGCTCAAAGTTCTCGATATATGTGAGCATAGTATCAGCTTTAGTACAATTCATCTGAGGATGGCTCTCAGTGATGAATCCCAGAGTAGAGGAAGAAGCCACATAGTAAACAGAAAATGAGGATATAGGTAAGAAGGTCAGCTTGCCATTTTTCTGATAACCATCTCATCAGAAAAGACCTGGGCCATCTGAGATCATCATCAGTTGATTCCAAAGGCAATGTCTACAGTACCCTCCTAGTAGGCCCAGATTTTAAAGTTTCCTCCAGTGCTACAGTGATGAATTTTACATCCAATGTATATATTTATCCTGATGGAACAAAGAATTCCAAAACCATTTTACTTTTCTTATGTGCCCCAAAGATGAACTCCTTTATACTTTGTAAGGTGTATACATCCTAGCCTGTTGACTTTGAACAAGTTGAAACATTACTCAAAAAATAAGTTAGCAGTCTTATCTAAGAAATTTTCTTGCCTATGAGCAGTAAAATCAAAGTGAGGTAAATATTTAGAAGATATATTTGTGTAAAAAGAGAGGGTAAACGTTTCAAATTTTATAGCCAAAATTAGGAAAGTATAAGGGATTGAATATCTATTCAAAACCCAGGCCAATCCCATCCAGACAGATAGTAAATCATGATGTTTCAAGCCTGGTATCTGCAAGCCTGGTTATCTTATGCATACTGTAACAGGGTTCATCCCTAATGACATGGTTCAGCCCCATGTTCATGCTGGTTGCAGGCCATATTTCTAGTTTCTAAAACTATCTTTTCACATTGTCTTCCACTTTGATAGCAGACCTTGCACATTTCAAGCAGCCCTTCCTTCCGGAGATCCTCGTGGGAACTCTGTTATAATGATTCAGCACTCTTGGGGTATGAGGTTTCCAAAACTTCATCTAAATTCTGATCCTTCTCTTAGGCCTTATTTTAGAATCTTGATGGAACCTGCCCTAAGCTATACCCTTTGCATTCTGCATGACAAGAAAAGGAGTCTCACAGGAATGCTTCCACATCCTTCTGAAATGTAGTCTGTCCTGGGATTACTTGAATCATGGACCATTTTGTGAGCTAAATGGAGGAAGAAGAGGCTAGAGGCATCTTTAGCAACTTAGTCTGTGGAGGTCACCCCAGGGCCTTACATACTTTATGTTACACATAGATCTCAAGAGGTAACAAGCATTCAATTAAACATTTTAAGTTATTCACTTTCATTATATAATACTGACTCCAAATATGTTTAAAGTGCTAGATTAGTTTTGGACAAGCATTGATTTTTAGTAGAAAGTAACATTTAGTAACTATTTAAAATATAATTTCTAATTATATCTTTTATCTGCATAATCCTGATTCAAAGATATATTATTCCAACAAAGAGAAAAAATCGTTATTTTTCAATTAAACAATACTAGAGACAACATAAGACTTACAATATGTGGAATTTTTGATCAAGGCATTTTATTCTGTATGGTAGACAGAACTAATTACATTCACATTCTTTAAATGATTCCTGATCTCATGATTTATAAACTGGGTTTTGGGGTTGCAAATTTTTTCTGAAAATGTGCCTCACTGAGTCAACCATAGAATTGGTTTTGGGAAGAGCACTGGCTTGCCCTACAACACGCCACATGCTCATTTTGTCTGACAGGGATTTTAAAAAGGATGTTCAGATGATGCTTATTATCTGCATCCTGGCAGCAACTGCCCTATTTTAGCTACACAGAATTTCTTATGTCCCATATGACACTTTTTTTTTCTGTGCTTCTCTGGTTGATGGGACAAAAAGAGAAAGAAATCAAGACTAAACTGGTTTAAATTAAATACGAGGAAGCAATTATTCACACTGTAAGCACCTATATGCCAAGTTATAGGGAGAAGCAAGTAAAAACAACTAAGTTATAAATCATTCAAAAGGAGGGATTTATGAAGGAAGCAGCAAGACATCTTCAAGTACAATTTCTCTGCTGGGTGCTGCTCCTTGGCACGGTTACAATAAATCAAGCGAGGAATGGGTAGAAAGCAGCATTCTCTTAACTTCCAAAGGAAGGTCTCTGGAGACTCCTTTCTGTGTACTTATGCACATCCCTTCCTTTATTACACACCGAAGCAGCGGACCACCTGTGCTATACTTAGTACACTCTAGTGAACAAGTAAGGCATCTGTGTAGGATCAGATGGGCAGACACAGCTTATTTTTCATTTTAATTTGGGATATTGTGTATTTGTGTATTCAACGTTGGAACTTAAATAGAAGTTCATACTGGAATATAAGTGTGAGCCACACGTAACTGAGAATAGGCTTCTGGATGTTGTTTTCACTTACAGTTTAGCTTTCTCTACTTCTGTTCGTGCTATGAAATTGCTTGTTATTTTTTCAGAGGAAAATACTGTTAAATCAGGCAGGCGGTAGAAATTACAAAAGGAAAGGGGCATACTGATTTAGGTAAGGAATCTGAGTGAGCTGGAGAGGCCAGGAAGACAAAGGTATGATAAGAACATGACGAAAGAACATACAAACTTACACCTTTTAATGCAGTTTTCAAGTAGAATTTTGGCATTCCAGATTTCCAGAACCAACACCACTTACACAATTAGTATCAAAGTTGTTCCCAGAGAGAAGGCAAAAGTCTAAATAGAATAGAATCTGTATGTTTGCATCTCAGAATCTCTACAGCCTTAGTACACACTCTGTATTGCTTGCTGAGCTTGAGTATCCCACATAAGGCAAGCCTGCAGAATGGCTGCCACAGAGTATTACATTTGCATATTTTCAGCCCATTTTAGGAAATAGCCTGGAATATTTATTTTCTAGAAAATAAACCAAATTAATTTGAAAATCCTATTTTTCTCCTAAAAAAAAAAGCCCTGAAAGTAATTGTACATGGTCATTTAGTAAAGCAGTCTGGATAGAAGAAAGGAAACAAAAATATTTCTTAATCAAATATATTTTGACATTGATAATCTTTAATTGAAAGGTATTTCTGCTCATCTATAGAATAGTAAATGGTGGACAAAACAAAAGTCATGGTATAGTTATTTTATTAGGATAATGTTTCTACTAATCTATGCATTAGAAACTCCCCCTGCAGTAGCGGCATGCATTTCTACCCTGACTGCTTGATGGCTTGCTTTATGAACTAGACATGCAGGACCCACAGAAAAGTGACTACCGAACTTCCCACAAGTTGGGACAATTCTTCAGCGTTCCTGCTCCACTGAAGAAACTGCCAAACATTCTTCAGGATACAAAAGAGAGTAAATGATGCTTCAAATTTCCTGCTTCATGAAAATGTTTGTGAGATACTTTGGGCACAAGATGGATGTCCCAATGCTACAGATGAACTTTGGGTGACTATCCAGGCAATGAGATATCTCTGTCAATTCTAGACTTTTGGAAGCTGCTTATGGTGTACTTCCTATTTACTTAGGTAGTATTATATCCTTCTGGGGTCTTGGATGGAGTTGAAGACAGATAGCTGTAGTTATAATTTTCCTTAGTTATAATAAAAGATAAGTTAAATAAGAAATTTTACACTTAAAAATATAAGATAGATAACAGAATATTTATTTAATTTTTGCCTAAAACAAATAACTTAAATATTGTAACTGTAATTCTTCCTTAATAACTATTTTGTATATGTAATTTTACTATGTTAAAGTTAAAACCCCCTTTTTATTTAGGCAGAAAAGAGGAGATGATATGGGATATCCTTCTGTCTATATGTTGCTTTTATTGGCTAATGAATAAAGCTGTTTCAGCCAATGGCTTAGCAGAATAAAGCCAGGTGGGATATCTGGACAGAGATATAAAGAAAGAGTAGGCGGAGTCAGGCAGACACCATGCAGCTGCTGAAGGTGAAAGATGCCTGGAACCTTTACAGTAAGCCACAGCATTATGGTGATACAGAGATGAATAGAAATGGGTTAATTTAGGATATAAGAGATAGCGAGGTTTACACCTAAACCATCGACCAAGCAATGTTGTAGTTAATACAGTTTCTGAATGATTATTCAGATTTGATTTACCAGAAAACTAAAGTATTACCTTCGACAACAAGATGTATTTCTGCTCATCTATAGAATAGTAAATGACAGGCAAAGTAAAAGGTGTGACATATTTATTTTATTATGATAATTTTTCCACTGAACTATGCATCAGAAAACTATGCCTGCTGTAACTGCATGTATTTCTAAGGAGTGTGTCAGGCAAACAGGAATCCTTTGGAACATTTCCAAGCTGATCATTCTCTTCCAGACATTGCTTATAGACACGAGGAGGATCAGAGAAACAGAAGCTTAAAGATAGCCAGTGACACAGCAGAGGTCCATCGATGTCAGCAAGAGCAAAATAACATTCCTCATGTCTGTGAAAATTAGCAAGGTTAAGATACAATAAGTGGAAATGGCATGCAGCCTACTGAGTCCACCTTTGCTGTGCTAGATTTGTGGGTGGGCTGGTATCATTAAGAACCTCAAAACTGGGTTTTGTATGTATCTTCAGAACATTTGTATTAGAACAGGCTGTTTCTAATATATTTAAAACTTTGTTTTGCTCATTTTGTGTTTACACATGAAAAATAGAAAGGAATGAAAAGCAACAGTCCCAGTTAATTGCAAACAAGGTGCCACTTCCCACGGGGAGACTTTGATTCTGATCTGTAATCCAAACAATAAGAAGCTGATGAAGCAGGAGAGCATCAGGCTGTGAATTGTGAAACCAGGGTTTTGACCTTGCTGTTGCCACTAATTAGCTGTCTGGTCCAGAACATCTCCATGTTCCTGAATTTGAGCTTCCTCATTTGTAAAAAGTGACAACTACTGATATCTAAAGTCCTTCCTGGCATCACAATCTATATACAATGCATTCTCTCCCCTGGAAGCACTGAGATTTGTATTGACCTACTTAGGCGCATTTTTCTATTCTTTTTGAGTTGTGCTATGCTTCAGTAACCTTGGCTGGCATTGTTTATATGTGAAACCTGTGCTATAGGGTGATTTCAAATGACCATGCTTAAGAATGAGAAGCTTTACTACAGCTAATTAGAAAGCCCCACAATCAGAAATGTTTCCTAATGATGTGATTAGGATTGGGATATTTTTTTTTTGGAAATGAGTTTTCATGTGCACATATTTGATGGTGATGTATTCACACACAGGGAAGTAATCCATTGGAATTTCAATGACAATTGGATAAAAGATATTTGCATGAGAGAAAACGTCAATTGATTTTTTTTCCTTGTTCTTGTGTAACATAAAAAAGTGATGGAAAACTCACTGAACTGAAAAGATTAAAAATCAAGTCCTCTTGTGATAGAATTTACATGAATTAATAGTGCATAGAAATGTATTTTAATTATCTTTAATACAAACAATCAATGGGCACAGAAAGGAAAAACATGTGTGTATAAATACGTGTGTAAATGTGTGTGTGTGTGTGTGTGTGTGTGAGAGAGAGAGAGAGAGAGAGAGAGAGAGAGATATTGTTATCACATTTTAGGGAACCAGAAGAACTAATGGTTATCAATATTTTATTTACTACATAATTCAAATATAGGTTTGATGTTACTGTTTTAATCAACAGCATGTCTGCTGTAATATCTTGTAGACATGTTGATATATTGTAGTTCATTGTTACAACATGATCAATTTGCACTTCATTTGACATTTTGAATAAAACCGTGACAAGTATTCATGAGCAATATTTCTGAAATGTATTTAAAAAATAGAGTTTTGTCCTGTATCTATTAGTCTGTTTCTCCTTGGCACATGGTTACAATAAAGTAGTTAAATGAAACCGACATGGATATTTTATGTTCTCATATTAATAAAAATATATTACTGAAACTTTCAAATAGTCTCTTTGAAGGCCTTTTCTTTGTTAACAGAAATAAAATATAAAGGAGTAAATAAATACAACCCAAAATATCCTTCATGGCAAAGTCCTAAGCCATTGATCCTCTCTCTTAGTCCCCAAAACATTACCTTTTGGCCTGTTAGGCAAATCTCAATACAGATTATTTTAAGTGTAATATTTTATTATTTAAAAATTAAGGTATTATTCAAACTCATAAATATTAATCATTCTATCTTTGTGCTTTCCATTTGAGTCCAGCTTTATCATTTCTATTTGTTCTTTTCCTTCTTTTTCTCACATTGCTTGAACCATTTCACTCCCTTCCCCTGGCTTTTGATCACTTTTTTCTTTATTAAATGTGAGCTGGAGGAGAAAAGAGTTTTATACAATTGCCTACTTAAAATTCAAAAAATTGCTCCCAATAAGGAGCACTAAGATCTCCAGTAAACTTTTCTCATAAAAACAAAATTAATAAAGTAAAACCCGTGAACAATAGGGACATAATGCATAGAATTAGCAAGAAAATGTTACCTCCCAGATGCAGCAGGAAAGTTATGTGCAGTTTACAATTTGAGAAAGAGAAATTTAACTTACAGAAATTTGACTTAGAGAAATTTAAGTGAACCTATAGGAAGACAAATACATTAGATTTGTCAAAGAATTATCAAGTGTGATGGCCATTCTTGGCTGTCAGTTTAACTATATCTGGAATTAGGTAAAGTCCAGAAAACTGGAGGGCACACCTGGAAGGAATTTTTGATTAATTTGAAGTAGTTAGATCCACTCTAATATGAATCTGTGAGGTAAGAAGAAACACACATTTAATCCAGATCTTGAAGTAGGAGACACAATCCTTTAATATAGATTTTGAGGTGTGGAGACACATCTTTAATCAGGGCCACATCTTTCACTGAACAATTTTGCTGTTTGCCTGCTTGCCATCACCTAGATAGCAAACTATACATTTCTTCCCTGGAATTGGAGTCTAATTCTTTAGGATTCTAGCATATACAGAAGATCAGCAGAGATATCCAGTTTTGTGGACTAAGCAACTCCTTGGTTCTTGAACTTCCTCTTCACAGCCCAGCTTCCAGTCATTCTCACAAATGTATATAAGTAGATAGATGATAGATAGATGATAGATAGATAGATAGATAGATAGATAGATAGATAGATAGATAGATAGATAGATAGACACAGACACAGAGACAGATTCATTCTATAAGTTCTGTTACTCTAGAGAACCCTGAATAACACAACAAATAAACCACAGGAAGGCTTTCTTGCTAACCTTTCTCCAATTTAAGTTATCTAAAACCTTTAGAATATTTTTGTATCATTATTCAGGAACTAAACACAATACAGTAAATGTATAAATTTGTAATTGAATAAACATGTCAAATACATTCTTTTTTTCTTTTCTTTTCTTTTTTATTAAATTTATTTATTTATTAAGGATTTCTGCCTCCTCCCCGCCACCGCCTCCCATTTCCCTCCCCCTCCCCCAATCAAGTCCCTCTCCGTCATCAGCTCGAAGAGCAATCAGGGTTCCCTGACCTGTGGGAAGTCCAAGGACCGCCCACTTCCATCCAGGTTTAGTAAGGTGAGCATCCAAACTGCCTAGGCTCCCCCAATGAACTTTTTTTTTATATCTGATAGGAAACTAAAAGCAGTGAAAATGTACTTACACATGTATGGTCCCGACCAGGGATGTGATGCCGTGTGCTAAACTATGTTGCTTTCTTTGCAATGATCTGACACAAAAGTCACAAAAGATAAAATGAGTTTTAGATGTTTCCAGGATAAATGAGCCTAGTAGGTAGGCACAGTTCTTAAATGTAACTGGAATAATAAAAGCTTGGGGGGGGGCATGGAAAGAACCTGTTCATTATTTTCATAGTAACTCTTATTTTGCTTTCTAGCCAGTCCATTCACAGAAGGCCAGTTCTCAGCATGACATACTGTATGTCATTTGGATTATCTCTGTGCTCAGACTCTCAGCGATTCATGTTTTAATCTTATGAAGATGGAATTTTCTCTCTAAAAATTGGAAGATTTTTGTCCCTAATCTCCTTTTGCAAGCCCAAGTTTCATTGTTTAGTTCTTAACCCATAGGACCTAACCAGAAGAATAAAAGTTTGTTTCTGAGTCACTACAGAAATATTCCTTTGGGAACAAGGCAACATTGATAGGTGGAACATACATAATGTGATTCTTGGAAACTTGCATCAGGATGACATATATCAATCACTCATTTTCTGAATTATTTCAGACAAGGATTCTTCATGAATAGAAAGAATAAACCTGTATTCTTAAAAATATTTCATATTTTTAACAAGTATATATATGAAAAAGATCACTAAGCTGGATTACTGTGTGTATGATAAATATTGGTGTGTGATATTTTGGACTAAGGTTGTTTTCCTGAGGTTCTCTTGACATTCTTTGGCATCTCAGGATGCTATAATCATTTCTTTCCCTCTTCCAAAGGTTTCCCCAAGGTGTAACTATTATTTGAATGTGGGTCTCTGCATATGTTTCCATCATTTGCTGGATGAAGCCTCTCTGCTGACAATAGGCAGTAAACTATTAGTACAGGAGAATATAACTAAGGATCATTTCATTAATTTTTTTTGACCAGTCATGTTTGATTCTATCATCGTTTTTTCGCTGTACAGCCTCTTGAGTCCCGGCCTTTCAGGCAGTTCAGAGGTAGGCTCTCTCTCTCACACTATGGGTCTCAAATGGACCAGTTTGGCCACTCCCATAATTTCTATGCCACTTTTACATCAGCATATTTTGGAAGTGGCACAAATTGGAGGTCAAAGGTTATGTGGCTGGGTTGGGGTCTCAGTCCTGCCATTGAAAGTCTTTCCAGGTTATAGGAGATGGTTTGTTCAGGGTCCATATCTTTCATTTCTAGGAATCTTAGCTAGGGTCACCCTCATAGATTCTTGGGAGTTTCCCTTGCACTAGGTTTCTAGCTCATCCCAGAGATCTCCCTGATTCCAGTTGTCTTTCCATGTACTCGCTCTCTCTCAATCTTCCCTGACCTGAGCCCTTCTGTCCCCATGCTCACCCCTCATCTAGATCCCTTCCCTGTCTACTTGTGAAGTCTATTTCATATCCCCTTCACAGTGATATTACTGACTTATCTTATTTACTTACCTTTTTTTTGGGCCTGCGGTTTGTAGCATGGTTATCAATTACTTTAAGGCTACTATGTACCTATAAGTGAGTCCATAACAAGTTGGTCTTTCTGGGTCTGGGTTATCTCACTAGTTCCATTCATTTGTCAGCAAGAATCAACTAACCTGACCTCACAGGGGTCACAGAGACTGAATCAGCATCTAAAGGGTTTGCATGTAACTGATCTAGGCCATCTGATATATGTTACAGTTGTGTAGCTTGGTGTTTTTGTAGGACTCCTAAGAGTGAGAACAGGGGCTATTTCTCATTCTATTAACTGCTGTGGGGACTGTTTTCTCCTGCCAGGATGCCTTGTCCAGCCTCAAGAGCAAGATGTTGCCTAGTCTTACTGCAATTTGATATTGTAGGGCTAGGTGATATACATAGGAGGCCTGCCCTTTTATAAAGGGAAAGGAAGAGGAGTGGATATGGGTTGCAAAGAGCTGAGGTTAGGAGGAGTTGAGAGAAGAGGAGGGAGGGAGAGAAAAGTGAGAGCTGGATGAGAAAATTCAATTAATTAATGAGAAAATTATAAAAAGAAAAAGATAATAAGTATGAAAAGTTTGCAACTGTTTATAATAAGAATATTATTGATTATCTCCCATCATTCTAAATGACAGAGGATTAATTTGGTTCAGAGTTTGTGGAGAGCAATGGTCCATCATGTGGGAGAGGAATGACATTTGCGCTTCCTTATTGGCAGAAGGAACATGATGCTGCTCTCCAATCTTGACTGATTAGAAGCAAAAAATACATTCCCTGGAAGCTTCCAAATTTTTCTCAGTTTCTTGCATCTACATTTTATCACCTAAAGATTTCATATTTTCCTGAAACTATACCACCAGCAGGAATCAAGTCTTCAAGCACATAAACCTATTGTGGGTATTTTTCAATCAAATAATTAGAACCATAACAATAGGTAATGCCATGTTAATTATATCATTGAATCAATTAACTTTAAACACAATATAAAATTATGTTTAAATATTTAAAATATTTATCTGTGTATCATAGATGAAACTCACGAGACATTTTGTTTATAATAAGCACAGGGGAGATGATTTATTTCTACACACAATGTGACTAGATTTGGAATTACCCAAAGACGTGTCTCTGGATATGGCTTTGAGAGTATTTTCTGAAAGGATTGTGTGAGGAGAAAAGATCCTCCCTCAGTGTGGAAGGATCTACAGTTTGGGCTTTGGGTATCTGGGAGATGGAAACAATAAAGAAAGAAGTCAGTTGGGTGTTCTTCTCTTTTCCATTATTTCCTGTATTAGTGGCTGGCTACATAACTCTCCTACAATTCCCAGACAGAATTGTTCTCAGTATTATAAATTTCCCTCCACAATGGACCATTTCCTCATAATACAATCTTTCGTTCTTAAATTAATTTGTCAAGCACTTTGTCAAAACAAATACTTAAATAAATTAGATGGGCACAAACTAATGTCTGAGGTCAAACACCCATATCTTAGAATACACAGGGAGCATGTATGAGAGTATAAAGATTTATGTAAGATATTGGAAAAAGACAAACTTCTAATATCTCACAAAATCTCATTTTTCTAAATACTGATTGAGAGAAAAATACTTATTAAATTTTAGTGCCTTTGGATAACATTTTAATTTGCCAAACACAAATGCCAATGATTTTAAAAACTGGTGTCAAGGAGAAATATAATTCATAAAATTTATGTCTTTTTGTAATTATGTGCATATTTCACTCTAAGAATAGTATTCACTTAACTGCAACCTTAATCATCAGATACTTGAAAATCAATACAGAATAAAACCTAATAGTAGCCAAGGATAGAGATTACGTGAGGTTAATAGAATACTACAGCTCTTCTGTGGAATTATATGGTCATATATTCAAATTTAAGATTACTAGATTTGGCTCTATTAATGAATAAATGTTTTTATTCTCTGTTATAGCATTTAATTTTCATGTCATTTAATGAAAACTAATAAAATATAAAAAATAATTGGTGGGTTACTGTAAAAACTGATGTATGGTAGTGTGTAAAATTTGATATTATAAAAACATGATGTAACAGAATATTATTCATATTTTGTAAGATGAAAAGGACATGAAAGTTGTTTGTAATTTGTTTCATATATTGTAACTATGTTCTTAGGTTTCAGTGCTATGAAATAAGGATTTTATACATATACATATGCATTTTGCTCAAAAGATTATTAACTACTCATACCATACAAAGTTTATTTTGGATGAAGCTACTTACACCACACAACATATTTTTCAATGAGCAACAATATTTATTTAGTTCTAAGGGAAATGTAATTTATTTTCGTATTAATTACCATAGTCTTTACATAGTAGTATTTTAATGTTTTCCCACTAATTAATTTGAGTGACTCAGTTTAGGAAATCCATCTTCTGTGCAATTATTTGTGCTACAGTTATTTATGTTTAGTAAAATGTAAGTGATACCAAACATTAAGACATGTTAGCCTATATTGAGAAAATATTTATGTTAAAACCTTAGGTTTTATTTTAATACTAAAATCACAAATGATCACTTGCAAAAGATAGAGAACCATTAAGCCATTGTTTAAAAGATGGAGATTATTAAATAACCAATGAGTTCTCAGTATTAAATTGTGTTTCATTGTCTGTAAGAATATATGAAAATATTTTGATGAAATTCAATAGATGGATGTATCATTATGCAACATACAAATCACGTTTAGAGGACAGTCCCCGGAGTAGACAAACAATGCAGTGAATAGAAACTTAGCAAGAGCATAAGTGTGCTGAGATTCAGTAATCTGTTTTGAAGTTGAGTAGTGAAAGAATACACATAATAGTGAGTTTGCAACACTTTAAATTCCATCTTAAAGTTGTAAACAAAAGTGAATATATGTTGTAGAAATTAATTCCACGAATAGCTTTGGGCTACCAGCTCTGAGGTGTGGTTTCTTACCTGTGGACCTAATTCTTAAAAGGAGAGGGAGAAGTTCTGAGAGCTCCCTTGGGTTATGAAGACAGGAGTCAGGTGGCTTGAAGCAGCTTGTGCCCTATTCCCAGCTCCCTGGATCCTGTGAGTCGGTTTTCCCCAGCACCCATGAGTAATATATGTGTGTGTGTGTGTCTGCGTGTCTTTGTGGTTCTTTATACATACATACATATATATCTTTGTTTTAATTATTAGTGTACTTGTGAGTTATGATGCCTGAATGAACATGCTCGCCACAATATACATGTGTATGTCTGAGGATGTTTGTGGAGCTATTTCTTTCCTTCTTCCACTTTATGTAGCGTCCAAAAGTTTAACTCATGCCAGATTTATATGACAAGTGTCTTGACCCCCTGAGCCTTCCATCTGGCCTATATCTAGTTTTTATACATGCTACATGCCCCAGTGATAGCAGCTGTGACATACTGTTTAAGCAGCCCTTTTATCAGAAAGTCGTGCATACACTTGGTCTCTAACAAAGAGAGAAGGGCAGAGTGTTTCTTTCCTGCTTTATAAAAAAGGTTCTAAAGCAATCAATTGGAAAACTTTGAAATGAGTTCTTATACACCTCTGTGAATTGTGAAAAGACAAAGCAGTATGAGATGGTTAAGGAATCAGTTGGAGGTCAAATCCCCTTCAACCTTTTACTTCCTTTACTTCAAACTCACATTACTTCACCCATTTTCTCACTTTATTTCTAACATTTTTCAAAGCCTGGAGTGCTCCACTGGGCTTGATAGCACAAGACCTGTTTCAGACAATCTTCTCTTTGCCTGAAATCATCAGAGGCATGCTGCCAACATTTGGGGTGACTGCTTCTTGAGTTGCACTTTAATTTTCAACTGATTTTGGTATGATGACTGGGACAGAGAACATGATGATGCAGTTTCTGGAATAGCTGACTTAGCATCTAAGGTGAATGGTCTTCGTGGAGCATTTGGGGAACATTTCATGCCCGAAGCCGAATGTTCACTACCACAATCACAGCATTTTATTTTTTTTCTCGTGGGACTTTGGCTCAGTTTATATTCTTAAATGACCCTGTGCAATAACCCCTTAAATTGCAGAATATGTCAGAGGAGTAGAATTGTAATAGGTAGGTCTGTCCATTTCACATTTGAATTAGTTCCTTTCTTCTATTTTACAATAAAGTACATGAATAAATAATGCAATACATCCTGTGATACTTTTCATTTTTTTACATTTAGTAAGGGTCACTATATATTATACCAGTGTATTGTAATGTCATCCGTAGGATTGCACAGAGGTGCTAGATCACACAATGCCATCTTTCATTTATTTGTTCAGCAGCGAGTGAAGATGAGTTACAGTTTGAGATCTAGATTAAGTTTAAAATAGAAGACATTTTGTTTGTATTAAACACAACACGTTTTTAAAGGTTGAGAAAATACAGACAGTTAATAGGGATAAAAGATAGAAATAAAATATGTCATACAATAGACAAATGTCAAGTAATATGAAATAAACTCTAAAAAATAGATATAGAAAATGAAATTAAAGTTAGAACAGAAAAGATATTTGTAAAAATACTCAGATTTTTATATGCATTAAATGCAATAATATTGAAAATTTAGATAATTGATTATAAAATTGTAAATTGGTACTGCTAGTGTTTATTATTTTAGAAACATTAAATTAAGCCTAAAACCTAAGTATACAGGTACAAAACCTAAATTATATATTTTTTTGAGACTGTAATATAATTAATTAATATATTCCTTACTTTCCTTGCTCCAAACATTCACATATAATCCCAATCCCCTTGCTCTACTTCAAATTAATGGCCAAATTTTCACGACTTGTTGTTACATGAATATATCTATTTGCATATATGTATGAGTGTGTGTGGGCGTGTGCTTGTGTTCCTAACTAAAACATTTTCAATCTGTATAACTCTAAATGCATTATGATTTCAGGGCTGACCATTAGGTAATGGAAAACTACTTGGTGTGTTCTTTCCTGCAGAAGAACATTTATTTGTACATCTTCATGGGCTGTTGAGGCCTCATGTTTTTGACATGGTTCTGCTCCTGTTGCTGTCACATTTTGAGTAGAACTTCCAATATTATGAGACACCATCTCACAGCAAACTTTATGATTATATGGCTCTTCCACTCTTTTGTTTTAATGGATTTTTAAGTTTTTTTTCTTTCTTTTAACTTTAAATTTTCATATGCATTGGTGTTTTGCTTTTATGTGTGTCTATGGTGAGTGTGTCAGATCATCTGCAATTGGAGTTGCAGACAGTTGTGAGCTGTTCTGTAGGAGCTGGAAATTGAAACTGTGTCTTCTGGAAGAGCAACCAGTGCTCTTAACCAGTGAACCTTGATCTTCTAATCTTCACACACCATCGCCCACAATGTTCCCTGAGCTTGAGGTGCAGGAATATTATTGTAGTTATACATTTTTTGGCACTGATATTTACAATTCTGGATTTTGATTGGTTGTGGATTTCAGCTATCATCCCCTTTAAGCAAAGTTTTGAAGAGACGTTTTCTTGGTGAGGAATCGTGACTACCATCATCTGTGGATGAAGAAACAAATATTTAGAGTGTAGTTAAGAATTATGGTGCTGTAATAAACTAGAAGTTGTAGGTTCTTCCTTACTAGTCCTGGAGAGCTGCCTACATTTTTACTATTAAGACTGGTATCCTTTTTATTGATTTGGATTTAAATCCAATTATAAAACTATTGGTATTTGCCTATGTACCCTTTTGGCTACCATGCTGTGCTGATTTAAGTTGTGATTACTTGACATCAAGCTGTCCGGTTGTTTCCCTCCTTTGGAGTCCCCTTTGTATGTTGTGAATATCATTGGTTAAAAGAGAAGTTGTTTTTGGCTTATTGCAACACAGAATATGGCAAGGCAGCAATTCCAAGCAGATAGAGGAGGAGAAATTAGGCTGATTCAGGGATAAGCTATGTAGACAGTGCAGGAGACAGATGCTGGACACCAGACATAACCTTATCACTAAGCAAAAACCACGTTGCATATTAATAGAAATTTATTAATTTAAGATATAAGAGCTAGCAAATAAGAAGCATGAGCTAATAGGCCAAGCAGTGTTGTAATAATACAGTTACTGTGTGACTATTTGGATCTGAGTGGCCAGGAAAATGAACAAACAGCCTCTAAAAGCAAATGTATTTACTTTTATATTCAAATTCTATAATTTGAATTCCAGATAGCATTTTTAAATGTCTGAAAAATAACACAAGGTTTTTGTGTTCATCAATTACATATTTTCCAATCTAAAATATTCAGTACATTTCTAAGTATTTTATTTTTTATGATTTCTGAAGTTCTGTCTTGTGAAGTAAAATAAAAGTTGACAAGATATACAATATTTTCTTGATAAGAAAAGGAAAGTTCTTTCTACAGTTTTCTTATTATCACAAGAAAATTTCAGTAAATTAAAAAAAATTATTTGTGACATGTAAGTATTTGAAGAATAATAGCTGAAGCACATCTGGGCTTTTTTCCCCAACTATGTTAATTTTGTTGTTGTTGTTATTGTTATTTTTATTTTATTTCATTGTATTTTATTTTTGAAGAATAAAAGATTTACTTGGCTTAGAATTTGAGTTCATCATTTTGGGATTTCAAGGTAGGCACTCAAGTTACAATACGTCCATAGTCAAGAGCAGAGAGAAAATAAGCATCTGCTTACTTACTTGCTCTCAGCTAGCTTCCTCCTTCCTTTTTTTTATTGCTTTATAAATAATACCATTCAAAATTTTCACTTCCTCCCCTCCCCCATTTCTTTCCTGCTCCGTCACTCCCACTCCCCCTCCAGTCCTAAGGGAGGACAGGGTACTCTGCCCTATGGGAAGTCCAAGGTCCTCCCCGCTACATCCAGGCTTAGTAAGGTGAGCATCCAAATAGACTAGGATCCCCAAAAGCCAGTACATTCAGTAGAGACAAATCCCAGTGCCATTATCATTGGCTTCTCAGTCTGTTCCCATTGTCAGCCACATTCATAAGGTCCAGTTTGATCACATGCTCGTTCAGTCCCAATCCTGCTGGCTTTGGTGAGCTCCCATTAGATCAGGCACACTGTCTCAGTGGGTGGAGCAACCCCTCGTGGTCCTGACTTCCTTGCTCATATTCTCCCTCCTTCTGCTCTTCAGCTGGAACTTGGGAGCTCAGTACAGTGCTCCTATGTAGGTCTCTGTCTCTATCTCCATCCATTGCTAGATGAAGATTCTATGGTGATATTCAAGATGTTATCGGTCTGACTATGGGACAAAGCCAGTTTCAGGCAACCTCTCTCATGTCCAAGGACCTAGCTGGGGACATCCCCATGGACCCATGAACCCCTCTAGAGCCAAGCCTCGTGCCAACCCTAATTAAGATAACCTTAATTAAGATTTCTTCTTCCCTGCTCCCATATATGTCCTTCCTCCATCTCAACCATCCCATTACCCCAAGCTCTCCTTAATCCTCCCCTTCTCCCTTCTCTCTCCCCCTCTCCCCTTCCCCTCACTCCACCCCCACTACCATGCTCCCAACTTTTGACTGGCAATCTTGTCTGCTTCCAATTTCCAGGAGGATCTATATATTGGGGGGGGGGGGGGCGTTTCACTTACAAACTATAGGCTCAATGTCCTTTGTTTATGGCTAGAATCCACTAATGAGTGAACACATACCATATTCATCTTTTTGGATCTGAGTTATCTCACTCAGGATAGTGTTTTCTATTTTCATCCATTTGCATGCAAAATTCAAGATGTCATTATTTTTTTGTTTTTGTTTTTCCACTGAGTAGTACTCTAATGTGTAGATGTGCCATACTTTCTTTATCCAATTTTCTAGTGAGGGGCATTTTTTTTTAAATAACACTATTGAAAAGAGAGAAAAATCCAATTAGGAAATAAGATATTTATGTTTTGGCCAGTTAACAAGAGAACAATTCTTTAAGTGTGTCAATATAGAAAGATATATCAATATATCACATTCCCCTCTGTATGCTATGAATATGGTTTATGACCAGTGGTTAATAAAGAAGCTGCTTTGGCCTGTTGCAGGATGGAATAAAGTCAAGTGGGAAATCCAAATGGAGATATATAGAGAGTAGGCAGAATCAAAGAAATGTCATGTAGCTGTTGAAGGAAAAAGACACCAGAACCTTAAGGTAGGACTCAGCCCTGTGATAATACAAAATTTATAGGAATGGGTTAATTGAAGATGTAAGAGCTTATCTAGGAATACACCTAAGCTATAAGCCAAACAGTGTTGTAATTAATATAATTTCTGGTTGATGATTTTGGTGTGGGCAGCCTGGGAACTAATGCTTATAAAAAAGCAAAGATGTAGAAACTCAAATTTTCCATTAGTACTTTATAATGCTTTACATATTACAGATATTATATATACATTATATATATATATATATATATATATATATATATAATAAATTTAGAAAAACATAATAGATCAGATATTCAATGTGTTGTAAAATATCAATATTATTATGATTGGTATGATCAGTTTGCATTTTTCAAATCATTTCTTTCACCATGTATTTCTTATACTGCTTTTTATTATTTTAACTTTTTAATTTAATTGATGTTATCATTAAAATAGAAAATGAATCTCTTTTTGTTCATATAAAAAGATAATATGAATACAGAGATCCAAAGATTTTCTAGAAAGAAAGTAGAGTTAACTTACTGTTTTAATTTCTGTACTAAAAAGTTTTTGTCAAATTTGAAACACAGCAGTTATAAAAAGCTGTATTCATTGACCATATCTTCAGTTTCATAAATGTTATGGCACTTTGCTGAATAGTTTTATGTCAACTTGGTACAAACCAGAGTCTTCAGGTCAGAAGGAATGTCAGTTGATTAAATGCCTCCATACTATTAGGCTGTAGGTACGCCTGTAGGGAAATTTTTATTATTATTATTATTATTATTATTATTATTATTATTATTATTATTGACTGCTATTGGAAGGCCCAACTCAGTGTGGGTGTTGTCATAGCTAGACTATGGTTCTGAGTTCTATAAAAAATATTCTGAGTAAACCATGATGAACAAGCCAGTAAGCAGTAACCCTCTGTTTCTTTTGCATCAACTCCTGTCCCCAGGTTCCTCCCCTGATTTAGTTCTTGTCTTGATTTCTTTAATGATGAACTGTGATATGAAACTGTAAGCCAAATAAACCCCATGTTGCTTTTCATTATGGCATTTTATCACAACAATAATAGTTCTAACTAAAATTGGGGAAACCCAAAATTTTTGTTGATTCTTGCTCCAAGGCTTCTGCTTTGCTAACCATCTTATATAGCACAGCATCACCCTCCAGGAAAATAGTAACACCTGCAGTAGGTTGTGGTCTTCTTTTAACAAACTAAATATGTGTTCCATCCTAATTTGTATTTGTAAATATTGTTTTTGTTGTTTATACTTTTGAACTTTTGAGATTATAATTATACCGTTTCTTTCTTTTACTCCTTCAAAACTTGCACATATACAGTTTCATATTCTCCTTAGAATTCATGGTCTATTTTTAGACTAATTGCTCTTATATGCATGTGTACAGCCATTTGTTATACATTTATATATATATATGCATATATAGAGATATATAAATATATATAATAATGGATATATATGCATATATATCCATTATTTGCATGCATTTGTAAATGTTTTAAATATTCAAAAGGAGCAAATGTAGTCCATTAAGGTCTCTCTTGCAAAATATGTTCCAATTTTAAGACTCATTCTAGATTTCTAGTTTTATTTCTGTTGCTTTAGTAACACCAAAAGCAATGTGGGGAAGAAGGAATCTCTTTTACTTTTTAGTTTATGGTCTTTTATGAAGACACGTCAGTGTAGGAACTGAAAGCTGAGGGTAGCAGCTAAAGTGAAAGCCAGAAAAACATTTCTTACTGATTTGCTCAGCTTGTTTATTTATATAGCCTGGACCACTGACATGTTGAATGCACCTCATATAATGGAATGGGACTTCTTATATTAATCATTAATTAAATAACTCTCCTACAGAGCTGCATATAGTGCAATCTGATAGAGGCATTTTCTCAACTATGGTTGTCTCTTCCCAAATGACCTTAATTTTTCTCAAGGTGACAAGAAACTATCCAACATACTATATTAGAACTGATATGATACCATTATAGCAAAGAACTGATTCACAAATCATTAACTTTGATAGGGTTCATTCTACTTCCTTCAATTTCTTGTGTTGTTAAGATCTCATTTCCAAATCCATTATCATGAAAATATCTCCCCTCTGGATTTTTTAATCAAAGGATTTTACAGTTTCAGCAATTCATTTGGGTCCTATATTCAGAATAGCTTCATTTGATTTTGGATAGTCACATATTTTCCATTATTCACTTTTGGATAAATATTTTTTTCATCGTCTCAAAAATCAGTAGTATGGACTTCTCTGTACAGGGTACAGACCAGGAAATGTTCCTGATCTCCCAACCCATGCCTTCTACAAAGTTAGCCAAGTCTATCTAATCAAGTATTCACACAGAGTGATTGATCTGATTGATTCTGATCACTCATGCCTGCACATCAAAGAATTTCTATTCTTTTGTGAGTATCTTCCTTCTTGGACACCATCCATGGTTCCTTTTCTTCTTCATCAAACCTTTCTCCCAGCCAGATTTCACAGTTCCTTCAGAGTATTGTCTGGTTTAGTCTCCCTGACCTACTCATCTATGTGTGCCTCCCAAACTGCCAGATCTAATTCAGACCACATGTGAATGTCTAGGTAGTTTGTCCTTCCGGTACCTGAACTTTAACTCACTCATATGTTTCTGAGATAATCTTACCTTCTTATGATTGCAAACATGGGCCTTTCCCAGGCCACATTCAAACTTTCACCAATCCAGATTTGCCAGCACTTTCTAGGCTTGCAAGAGGTGATATATACTGAAACATCAGGCTATCCCCCTTTGTCTAAATGATTTTATTGTACCCAAACCATTGCCTACATCTAGGATAAAACAACACCCACATTCTCTCTTCTGATACAACCTAATCTGTCTGTTTAAACTAGATTTAGAAATAATGAAAGCAATCACATGCTAAGATCTCATATCAAAAATTTCAACGATGAGGTAGATCAAGAAGATATTTTCTCTTCAAAAACCTACAATTTATCTAGATATTTTCCAATGAGAAATATCCAGTTGAATGAAAGGCCACAGAATTAATAAGAATAATCATAAATTTAATCAAAAAATCAAGTTTAAAGAAGACATAAAGAAAGATCTCATTAAAATTAGGAGAAGAATAAATGCCTAAGGGATACATATAAAATACAAACATGAGGATGGAAAAAATGATGAAGAGAATCCAGGACTAAAGAACTAAATTCATTAAGGATATAAAAGTATTGAAGAAATTCATAAGGAATTATGGAACTGGCATGGATAACTACCTAGAGAGGCATCATAATGGGTTTCTGAGTTTTGAGTGTATGACATTTAGGCACTGAGTGCCTCTCAGTTCCTGATAGACAAAGATAGTTCCTCATGCATTGAAGCCACCTGTGCTTCTAATGGTTCCTTACAAGTCAGTGAAGCATATAGAACTTGGCAGAACAATTAGTATTAGACAAAAATCTTGTGTATCCTCTATACCCTGCAACCATTTTTGCATCATGTCATTGCATTCTGTTATGATAAGCATATAAAAAGTATGATTACTTGAAATAATTTTACTGAGACCCTTCCAACCTTTCCTGATTTTAATATCCACCAACCATATCTGGAGAGCTTACAAGAAGATGAAACTTTTTTTAAAAAGTAACTTAACTAAAAAACTAAAAAGAAAAGAATATTACAAAAAGCATGAACATAGCAAATCAAAAATTATAGAATTGATAGTAAAAAGGAATATAAAAGATAATTAAAATGAGAAAGAAATGCACAGAAAATGTAGGGAATAGTGAATATACCAAACCTTTGAATTATAGTTATAGATGTGAGAGAAAACTGCCAAGTCAATAGCTTAGATCATATACTTAACATGATCATAAAAGAATAGTTCCCAAAATAAGAGCAAGTCATACCTATCAAATTTAAGAACAATGAAAAACATGAAGTATACAAGATCAATATCCCCATGGCATATCATGGATAAACCATGAGGAATACATAATAGAAAAGTCTATTGAAAGCTCCAGGAGGGAAAAAAATGTAAGTCACATATAAAAAGAAATCCAACAGAATTAGAGATGGACAGCCTACACTAATAAACACACAAACCACAAAACAAACATGTTCACAAAAATAGAAAAAGAAAGAAATACCACAGTATACATAGCCTAAAAATAAAATAATAAAATAAACAAAACAACAAACAAACCAAAACTTATTCAACAAACCAAACCTAAAAAAAAGCATGATATCAGTCAAAAGCGGGGATTGGCATAGCTGAGAGTCAGTGAAAGGAAACACTATACTATAACTGTTAAAACATGAAGTGCCATTGAGAATACATCCAACATGACGTGAAATCATCAATTTATGTATTCCAATAATATCTTTAAATATCAATGGACTTGAGTTTTCCAGTCAATAGACACAGGCTGTCAGACTGGATTAAAAGACAAAGTACAGCCACTTGTTGTATACAAAAAAGAGTATCTTAATTTTATAAGTAGGAATAACCTTAGCAAGAAAGGATGAATGAAAGTATATCAGTCAAATGGGTCTAGGAAACAAAGAGACATAGCTATCATGGTATCTGACAAAATAGGTTTCAAACTAAAGCTGATCAAAAGAGATAAAGAAGGACAGTTCATCCTAATAGATGTAAAAACAATGAAAATATCACCATAAAAACAAGCACATCAAACTCATTGATATACATTTTTTTTTTATCTAAAAAAGACTGCTGAACTAAAAACACAGAGTAACTTCAGTACATCAACATTAAGTCATGGTAATACATCATTTCATATAACAAGCAGCTTATGTGCACAAGATATTAACAGAGAAGCATCCAACTTAATTCATATCGCTCATCAATTGAATTTAATGTATCTCTACAAAATATTTCAACCAAAAAAAACAAAGAATAAACACTCTATCAAGCAGTATATAGAACCTTTTAAACAAATAGACCACATCTTAGGAGAAAAGAACAAATCTTTACAAATCAAAAAGACTGAAATAACTCTGTGACCTATGTGACTACAATTTAAAAAAATTAAAATTGGTAATACAAAAATATCTACTAAGTATACAACTTAAAGAGATAAAGCTAAAGCAGCTCATTACTAAGTGATGAATGTTTCAGATAGGAAATCAAAAAAGAAATAATTTCCTGCAATTGAATGAAAATTAAAATACAACACAGAAAGATAATTGGGAAATAGGAAAAGCAGTTTTGTGGGGGAAATACATAGTTCTAATTTTCTAGATTAAAATCTCAGAAAGAGCACAGAAAAGTATACATTCTAGAAATTTGGAAAATCAAAAACAAAATTCAAACCCACATTATGGAAAGAAATAAGAAAAATTAGAACACCAAAGAATGAATTAGAACAATACAAGGAATCATTTCGTATAAAAACAGCACATTTGACAGAGATTACCAAGATTGATAGATTCTGAGCCCAGCCTATTAACCGAATGAAAGAGATATCCCCATTTAACACAATCAGAATTGAACTGGGACTAATAAAACAGACACAAAAGATATTAAAAAATATTATAAGAGATAATTTCTTCCTATCATCAAAACCTTTAAAGAAATAGATTAATTTCAAGATTCAAACAACCAAATTAAAACCAACAAGTTTATAATGTAAATAGACTCATAACCAGTTAGGAGACTGAAATAGTTAAAATAAAAGCCTTTTAACTAAAAGACCCCAAGTTCAGACATATTAAAGATTAATTTTCACAGACTGAAACAATAGTTGTACATCTATTCCTTTTTTTAAAAAAATCAAACACATAAACAAATATCACTCCCAAATTTATTTCATGAAGATATTTTGATATTTAAAACTAAACCAGGGTGAGGGTAAACACTATACTTATAATAGGATATAATAATAAATATTTGCCAATAGTTATAAATCATGATGGATTAATAAATTAGACCTTGTAAGGTTTTCCACTAACCATGACTTCACTAACATCAATATTTAGCTAGATATTAAGTATCAGCCATTATTTCCCTTTTGTTGAGTGTTTTTAAGTTCAAATAGAGAGCTGTTGCAAACAATTTGTTGTTCGATGTCAGAAGATTAGCTTTAAAAATACATGACTTGTTATATGGACCAAAAAAAAAGCTGTTTTCAGAATACATATGTACATATATGCACAAATGTATATGTTAATAATCAGTTCAGAGAGATATAAATTTAGAGCGGGGGAGTGCATATGGAAAATTTTGTAGGAGTAAAGGTTAGGAAATGTAATTACTTAATAATTTCAAAAAATATAAAAGTAAAAGATAGACAATAAAAATGGAAGATAAAGACAAAGCAAAAGAAAGAACTAGAGACTATTGTTCCTAATGAAGGTAGACTCAAATATGATCAATAAACTACTTATAAACATGATGCATGCTGTGGGACCTCCTTCAGCCAATGGTCATTTAGCATGTATTTCTGGTTTGAACTTGTTTATATTGGTTGAAATTCTAATTTTTATATTTGATATTTGTTCTTATTGTATATAGTTTTGTATTGGGTTTGGAAATATCTTATTTAGACAAAATGGGGAGGTGCTATCTGAACTCCTTCAGCCAATAGCTTTTAAGATACCAGCTCACTTAGATGGGGTCTCGTATTATAAATGCAGACATGAAGTTTGAATGGCCTCTCTTGGCTGCTGGATTTGGTTCCTGTTCTCTGCTCATACAGAGGACTGTTGATCTGTGAGTCTACTCCTAACTATAGAGCCTTTTAATATACCCCATTCTGATTAAGGTATTGTAATCATCTACAGATAAGACATATATGACAAAGATTATAGATATGACTCAGTTGGCTTTGTCACTCAATCATAGGAGTGGTTTAAAACAAAGTCAATAAATGTAACAAACTATTATAGGAAAAAAATCACTTGATTTTCTCAAGAGATGTAACAACAGCTTTTGTTAGATTATAACCTGCCTTCATCATAAAAATACAATAAGCTATAAGTTAAAGGGAAGATACTTCAACCCAAAGTATACTGATTTGAAAAACCCATAGTCAACATCTTAAAAAAAAATAAGATTGAAGCCATTCCCTTGAATTAAGGAACATGATAGGTATTTCTGCCATTTCCAATCATTTTAAATATTGTTTTCTAAGTACACACTAGAGCAATAAGGTAAAACAAGGAAATTAAAGAGATCCATAAAAAAAGACATCAAACTACATGTAGATGACATAACAGTCTGTAGTCAAGATTACCAAAGTTTTATTATTAACCATCTGGAAATGATATATTCAGGAACATGAGGGAATACAGACAGAACTTGCACAACTCAATGACTTTTCTTTACAACAGTAAAAATATATTGCATGGGATTCTCCACCACAATAGCCTAAAGAAAAATAAATGTCCAGAAATAATCCCCTGTAAGTAAGTGAAGGACCACTACAAAGAACAACATTGGCCTTTTGAATAAAGAGGCAGAAACATGATTGAAAAAACAAAGATTGGTAGAATTAATATTATATTTATGGCAATTTATCCAATGATACTTACATATTAAATTCAACTCCTATAAAACTTTTCATTCCATTTTTCACAGAAATAGGAATAAATTATGATAAAATTCATATAGAACCATAGAAGTCCAAATAGATCCAAAAATTCCCTGAAGAAGAACAACACTGTATGGCTTACCATACCAGACCAGAACACATATTACAGATATGTAATAAAAACAATATGGTACTCACACAAAACCAGAACTGTTATCAAATAAAACAAAATAGAAGACACAAGTGTACGCGTAACTTCAGCTATTTAGACTATGATATCAAACATATAAACTGGAGAAGAAAAAACATCTTCAACAAATGGCAGTGTGAAAACTGAATGTTTATATGCAATTATGAAATATGAAATTAGACCCACATCTATAACCTATTACAAAATTAAATCTAAATATTAAATATCAAAACATGAAACCCAAAACATGGAAAGTGATTTAAAATAATACAGGCAGTACCAAACATGACATAAGTAGAGTAAAGGTTTTTCTTAATCAGACATATTTTGTGAATTCTCCTCACTGATTTCCATAGTGGTTATACCAGTTTGCAATTCCACCTACAATGAGGGAGGGTTCTGTTTTCTCCTCTCCACAATTTTTCTTGGTTCTATTGTTCTTAGCCATTATGACCAGGGATATAAGAGGAAATATCAGGGAGGTTTACATTTTGAATTCTCTGAATTCTAGATACAATAGCTTTTGTGTTATTTCTTAGCCATGTATGTTTCTTGTATTCAGAACTCTTTCTTTACAGCTACAATGCCATTTGTCAATGGGTCATTCGCTTTTTGATATTTTTTAGTTCTTTTCATATTCTGAATATCAATCCTCCATCATATTTGTGAGAGGTGTAGATTCTATCCCATGCTGTTGGCTTCCTCTTAACCTGGTGGTTTTATTCTTTAGATGTGCAGAAGCATGGTGTATTAAGCACCGTTTGTCAGTCATTGGCCCTAAGTCTTGAATTAGTTGTTAAAAACTTAGGCTTATAGACACCATTTACTAATGCCAATATGTTAGTTTTATAGCAAATACCTTCTTAGTGTAGCTGATTCCTGTTACACACTGACATACACGGTATCAAAAGGTTGTGCCATGTTTTGTAAAATGAGATTTTCTGTTCTGACATGTTTTGTGTTAGGACAGTTTGAAACAGCCATTTTTCAGAAATTTAGTCTGTTGAAATGACTGCAATTATTTTTGAATATTTGAAATTTTAAATGATTTAAAAACATAATGTTTCTATCCAAGCTTTGCTTTTGTTTGTTTAATTGCTTTTTTTTATTCCATAGTGTATGAAGTATGAGGACATCCTGCAAGTAAATGTTACTAATTATTGACATGCTGCCCTGTGAGACACTGACAGTGCAAATGAAAAAAACAAAAAACTTCAGGATGTATAAAGCAATGCTGTACAATAAAAGAACATCTGAAATTTTCATCATTCTTCATTTCAAGTTGTACTTCAGGGCTATAGTAATAGAAACTGCATGAAATTGTCATAAAAACTCAAAGGTGGATCAATGGAATCAAATTGAAGATGCAGAAGTAAATCTATACACATATTGATACCTGATTTTCAGTTAAAAAGTCAAACTAATACAGTGGATAAAAGAAAGCATCTTTAACAAATGGTGGTGTTGTAATTGGATATCAGCATGTAGAAGACCTCAACATAACTCTTGATACACTGCGCCTGCTAAAATCAAATGTGAGTGAAAGTCATGAATGAATTGGTACTGGAGACAACTTCCTAAGTAGGACACCAATAGTGCAGGCGTAAAAATCTTCAATTAACAAATGGGACCTCACGAAACAGAAACGCTTCTGTAAGGCAAAGGATACCATCAATAGAACAAACAAAATAGAAGCCTACAGAATACGAAAATATGCTCATGAACCCCACATCTTACTGAGGGTTATTTTCCAAAATATATAAAGAATTCAAGAAACTAGACATCAAAAAAACCAAATAATCCATTAAAAAAATGGGTACAGATATAAACAGAGAATTCTCAATAAAAGAATCTTAAAGGGCTGAGAAGCAAATAAGGAAATTTTCTTTCTTTTTTTTTTTTTTGGTGGCGGGGGGAGTATTTTGAGACTGTTTCTATGTGCTGCTTTGGAACTTGTCCTGCAACTAGCTCTTTTAGACCAGGTTGACCTTGAATTCTGCCTCCAGAGTTCTAGGATTAAAGGTGTACACCACCACCACCTGGCAGGAAACTTTCAGCATCCTTAGTCAACATGGAAATGCAAATCAAAATACTTTGAGATTCTATTTTACAGCTGTCAGAATGAATACGATAAAAAACGCAAGTGACAGCTCATGTTGGTGAGGATCCAGTGGAACAAGGGAACTAATCCTCCACTGCTGGTGAGAATACAAATTTGTAGTGTTATTTTGAAAATATTTATAGTGGTTCCTCAGAACACTGGAAAACAATCTACCTCAAGCTATACCACTCCTAGGCATATATCCAAAGGATGCTGGTTTGTAGTAGCTTTTACTGTAAAATCCAGAAGCTGGAAATTACCTAAATGTTCTTCAACCAAAGAATGGGATAAATAAATAATAAATAAATAAATAAATAAATAAATAAATAAATACAAAAAAATGAATCCTTTACACAATGGAATGTTACTCAGCTGCTAAAAATAATGACTTCAAGAATTTGCTGACAAATGAGGGGAACTAGAAAAGATCATCCTGAGTGAGGCAACACCAATACAGAAAAAAAAATGGTATATACTCACTCATAAGTAGATATTAGCTGAAGGAGAAATGTACTAGTAACAAGGATTGCTCAAGGGAAGATGCTTGGATCTCCCTAGGATGAGGAGATAGAGTATATTTCTTAGTTGGTATGGGGCAGGTAGTGAAAGAAACATGAATGATCAATTAAGAGGTGATTCAGGGGCAAAGTACCGAGTGAGACACTGGAAAGGGTGGGGGGCATTTCAGGGTAAGGTAGAAATCTGCAAGGATGAACCCAGCTAAGACTCTTAGCAATAGTAGAATACCTAGTGTGAACTGGTCACCTATGACCAGGCAAGACTTTGAATCGAGGTACTGAGACATTAACCCAGCCACATAACCTTTTACTTACAATCTTTTCAGCCTACAAGATGTGCTGGGGTAAGGATGGCATAGATATTTTGGTACTAGTCAACCAATAACTGTCCAGCCTGAGGCATACGATATGAGTGCCTGGAGTGCTAGATGACCCACAGACCTAGACTAGAGCGAAGTACTACTAGAAAAAAAAATGTCAGTATAATGATGACAAAGGATATTGTGCTATACTCAGATTGGTGCATAGCCCTCTTGTCATTAAGATAGGATTACAGGCATGTATATGACCATGCCTGGTTTCTGCAGTATTTCTGATCTAAAACAGGGCCTCACGTGCAGTAGGCAAGCACCGTAACAAATGAGTTACATTCTCTAGTTCTGGAAATGTTTTTGTGGATATTTTGAAATATGTTTAATGTTGTCTCCAAAAAAAGTGGAATAAATATAGTATTTAGATAAAAAAAAAAAAAAGTAAGTAGAGAGGCATCATCCAGCAACTGATGGAACAGATACAGAGACCCACAGTCAAACATCAGGCAGAGCTCATGACATCCTGTGTAAAACGGGAGAGAGGATTTTAGGACCCAGAAGGGTCAAGAACACCACAAGAAAAACTCACAGAAACAAATACCTTGGAATCAATGGGGTCCACAGAGACTTAACCGACAACCATATTGCCTCCATGGAGTGACCTAGGACCTTTGCATATATGTTACAATTATGTAGCTTGGTCTTCTGGGACTCCTAACAGTTGGAGCAGTGTCTCAACCTGACACTTGGGTTGACTTTTGTGATGTTATTCCTTATAACAGGTTGCCTTATCCAGCCTCATTACGAGGGAAGTTGCTTAGTCTTGTTGCAACTTGGTATGGCATGTGCACATGTGTTCTTGGTATCCATGGGAGGCTTGCCACTTTACATAATAAATATAGGGTGTGTGGATGGAGAGAGCAGAGGGCAAGTGGAAAGGAATGACTGGGAGGAGAGAATAGAGGGGAAACTGTGGTCAGGTGGAAAAAGTTAATTACTTAACTAATTAATTAAAAAAGACACCCCTAAAAGAAAAAAATGATATCTCTTTAAATCATTTACACCACTCTCCCCTCATCCCAATCTTTTCCCTGTCTTATTGCTGAAACTTCTTCTCAAAATTCTTAGCATTTTATGTCAGGCAGTGGTGGCACACACCTTTAATCCCAGCTCTGGGGAGGTAAAGGCAGTGGATCTTCGTGAATTTGAGGCCAGCCTGGTCTACAAGAGCTAGTTCCAAGACAGGTTCCAAAGCTACAGAGAAACCCTGTCTCGAAAAAAAAAAATCTTAGCATTTAACACGTATTTTAAATTACTGTTAAAAAATAGTACTAATTTTAATGTATATGAATATGTAAAAGTATAAAATACATCCTCCTGAAGCTCTTCAGTGCTTCTCCTATGCATGTTTTTAGGACTGACCACTTGATATTGGATAACCAATTAGGGAAACTCATTTCTGGTAAAGATGAATTCCCTTTATTTCAGTAGCTATTAATTGCCTGTAGCTCTTCATCCAGTGCTTCTTTTAAAGAATGGATCAAAGCCGAACATGTAAAACATTACACATACAGATAGAGCGATGCAGACTGTCTAGAGGCAGTTAGTGCCATCGTCAAAAAAACACTCTGGCGTGAAAGGTTTATATTTCCAACCTCAAAATAATGATATTAGCTCCCCAGTGGATGTCTACTTGTTATCTAATCATCCTGACCTCTCTACCATGGTTTTCAAGCATTTAATGAGTGTCTTTGAAGTGGATTCCCATTAACTGCTTATACCTTCATTCAGGCTTGTATGTAGACACATGCACATGATGAAGAAATTAGATTTCCAATTAAGCAATCTACATTAAGGCTGCCTGCCAAATGCAAATAAGTCTTAAGAGCATTTAGTGAGAGATGTTGACTGAAGAATATTTGTAGCTATATCCACAGTAACCAGGGAATTATCCAACAAGGTATTGCCAAAATTCCTATACAGAGAGCTTGGATTTTGCTTATTTGTTTTTGAAGCCTGTTACCAATTAGGAGGTTCCAACAAATCACGACTTTGCCTAATAGATAATCATAAAACATTTCAGAAGAAATGATTGAGGGTACCAGTTCATATGTACTGTGACAAGGAATTAATTCAGGTAGAACCTTTCCCAAATCAACAAATATGGACTATGCAAATAAATGATGTCTGTGTTGATTATAAATTATTTTCTTCCCACAAAATCCTAAGAGATATTTACAAATCTTGATAAATTGGATGATATTACTTACTGAATAATCTAAAATTAACTAGAAAGCAAAATATATCTCCAATTTTCTTTCAGTTATGTGCTATTGATATCTTTGATTTCACAATTCTCATTTGTTTTTTCTTACTAGCTTCTTCTCTATAGCTTTTAAATTATAAAATTCCTTTCAAATTTTAATTTTTTAATAAATTTATTTTCAAGGTCATTTAAATACTATAAATATTTTCATTTCTAAAGCTCCATGAGAATTTCTTGAGGTTATAATTACATTCCCCCTTCCCTTACAAATCCCAATCCCTCTCTGCCCAACTCTCCTTCAAATTTATGTTCTCATTCTTTGTTAACTATTATTATATGAATATAAATATACCTATATGCACATATATTTCTCAACTTAACAAACATTGTTTACCTACTCCCAGAACTTCTGCTCCATCATAGGTACAGCACATCGTGCAGGCAGGACAGATTGTAAGTCGAGGGTTGTGTGCCTGAGTTGGAGAAAAGGTTTTTCTTTCCATACTCTGCGGAATATCTTTTTTTTTTTTTTCACAAAAGAGACTTGTAACATGAGGGCTGGCTTGTTTGTTGGGGTTTCTCTCCTGCCCGGTACCCCCCAACTGTTTAGCCCCAAAAGAAAATCACACATAGGTCTCCATAAATTATAAGCTGATTGGCACATTAGCTCTAGCCTCTCACTGGCTAACTCTCAGTTAATCTTGATTAACCCATTTTTCTGATCTATGTTAGCCATGTGGCTCAGTACCTTTTTCAGTGGGGCAGATCACATGCTGCTGCTTTGGTGTTCTGGGCAGGAGTGGGAGGAATCAACTTCCTCCTTCCCAGAATTCTCCTGTTGTCATTATATCATTTCTACTTCCTGTCTGATTTTCCTGCCTATATTTCCTGCCTGGCCAATCAACATTTATTTAAAACATGATTGACAGAATACAGACAGTTTTCCCACACCAGAGACTAGAAAACAGGGGTGAGGTCAACAGGCAGGTGCAGGTGGATCTCTGTGCGTTTGAGGCCAACTTCGTCTATAAGAGCTACTTTCAAGACAGGCTGGAAGGCTACAGAGAAACTCTGTCTCTAAAAAGTGTAAAACAAAACAAAACAAAAAGATAGTTTTGGGTTATAATATAAGTTTGGGTAGAAAGTGAATTAGCTACAACACTTTGGAATCATCAAGATGGGATAGATAGTAAAGCATTTTCTGTGAATTTTTCAAATGCAAATAAACTGGACACATTTAATATAATTTTTTTGTGTATACTTGTATGTAATTATTGTACTTACTTTATGTCATTTGTCTGTTACTTATAAACTTTGCTTTTATTTTTGGGGGAAATGTTGTGTGGTACTTTGTTAATTCTCTGACAAATAAAGGTTGCTTGGACATCAGAGGGCAGAGATAGCAACTGTTAACCATAGAGGCCACGCCAAGATAAAGGCCACACCTTTATTTCCAGCATTTGAGAAGCTCATACCTTTAATCTCAGCACCTTTTTAGATGGAGGAATAAGAGAGGAAGGAAGAAACTGCCAGCTGCTCTCAATTCTCTGATCTAGTTTTACCCAGATATCTGACTCCTGGTTTTTATTGATTAAAATTTAGACTAGCTCTTCACTTTGCTTTATTGATTCTTTGTACCTTTTTTTTTGGTTTATGTTATGACTTTAGTTCTCACTTTGATTATTTCTTGCCATCTACTCCTCTCATGTGTATTTGCTTATTTTTTTTTCTAAAGATTTCAGTTGTGCTGTTAAATTGCTAGTATGAGATCTCCACAAATCTTTGGATAGAGAAGTTAATCTTCAGGCCACAAAAAAAGAAACTATTTACAGTTACTGATATTTTTGCTGGGTGTAGTAATCTAGGATGGCATATGGAGGGGGAAGGGAAGGGACAGGGAGGGGAGCAGATCAAAATGTAGAGCTCAATAAAAATCAATAAAATAAAAAATAAAAGAGATTAAGATATCAGTTCAAATTTCTAAAAAAGACAAAATTTCAGAAAATATTATAGAAACAGAAAGAGGAGCACTTAATATAAGAGCAAAGTTTTGGTCATTTTCAATAGTGCATGTCTAGGGTGTGATCCAGGGTACATAACTAAAATTGATGAAGCTCGGAATTCTATTACTTAGGAACACAGAGGAGTGGAAATGTAGCCTTTAATGAAAGGATGAGAAAACTTGGAATTAAATCTCAGGAGAAGAACAAAAGTTTAATTTTCTCAAATTTAGCTAGTTTTCAGAGCAAAGTGCACAGCCATGGTTTCACATTCCTCAAAAGGCATTGCTTCTACTGTACTAAGAATGATAGCTCATGAAAAAGCAAAATAGTATCGGGGATAAATATCAACATCTATAGTAACTGTGTTTCAGATTCCTAAGTACAGATTCTTAAGCTGTCACAGAACTTTCTTTATTCACTGAATCATCAATTAACATAGTAAAGATTCCTATGTTAAGTCAGAATGCATTCGAATAGATGTTAATCTGAGAGTACTGAGTCATAGCTGAACTATTAAAATGCAGAATGAAAAGTGGAATATGCTCTTTCTCTATGCATTTTGATAAATGACATTCTTCTGGGAACAAGTAACAAATCCATGCAAAGAATGCATCCCCAAAACACTCAGAACTCCTGAGGGTCTGATAAATTAAGAAAGCAAGAGTGTAGACTCCAAGAAACATTTGATTAGTCAGTGTTTCTCCCCCTTCATAATCTGAAGTCCCTATATCAATTCCTCATGTCGTAGTGATACCCAACCATAAAATTGTTTCATTGCACCTTGATAGCTGTAATTTTGTTACTTTTATGGATTGTAATGAAAGTATCTGATATGTAGAACATCTAATATCCATCCCCTGTGAAAGGGTCACTCAACCCAAAGTGGTCAAACCCTAGAGATTGAGAAGCACTCTACTAGAGGCTCAGAAATATCTTTTCATTGTAAAATGTAAAAATGACATCATTTAATATAGATATCAACGCTATTGCCTCATATTACAGTTAAAAATTCATATTTACTCTCTCTTAAAGAACATTCAAATACAATAAATAGATCATTATCCCTTTGTTCTTCATAAATAGGAAAGGCAACACTTCTAGCATTTCTCTATATTCTAACAAGATATGTTTTATCACTTGATGTAGTGTTTTGTGGAGTAAAACCTTAATAAATAGCACTCAATTGTCTACTTACTTAAGCAAATCTCATGAACTCTAGAGTAAGATTGACTTAAAAAAATTAAGCATAAAACAGTTCTACTGTAAATATTCACAATGATATATGATAAAAATTGAAATGTTAATAGTCATCAAAATGTTGATAGAAACTAATTTTAAAATTGAATTATTAATGAACATACTTTATATCAAAATTCTACATTTATTTCAGGCTTATGAAATAAGCTATATTTCATAATAAATAAATAATAAATAGAAGGCTAAACTAAATCTGCAAGAACTCTTATTTTTTAATTGGGTCAAAAGACCCTGAACAATATTTGTGTTTTCTATGTTAAATGGTCTGCTCTTTATAATGTAATTAACATTACAAGCTACTAATTGTAAATACATTTTAGTTCACTGATGACTTGAACTTAAGAAAGCACAGGCCATTATGCAAATCCAAATTAATATTTGTAAGAACTGCTTTTCTGTCTTCGTGTTAAAGCTGTACCACATATGATAAACACTGTAGATATATAGTTATATGCTGGTAGCATATACAGAAAACATTAAATCATTTTATAATTATGGAGAAAGGAATAAATCTCAAGCCTCTCATTTTATTAAGAACTAAATAAAGAGCAGAGGAGAAAATCAATTACCTTTCATCATAGTGTAATGATAGAATTCTTATTGCTCATTATGCCTGAACCATATAGGTGACCCAAAATTATAAATAACTTTTATTTTATAGGACCAAAATTATTATTTTGCTGAGTAGTCATAGTGAGTCTTCATGCATAAGAAAAAATAAAAGGAAGAAACAAATTTGACATTGGAGAGTTGTCTAAGCAGTATTTAGAGAACATCTGTTATCAACACCCACATAAAACAACTCACAATCGCCTACAGGTCCACCACCAGAGAACATGACAGCCTCTTTTAGCCTCCCACGTGGCTCAAGTGCATGTGAAGTCTCTCTCTCTCTCTCTCTCTCTCTCTCTCTCTCTCTCTCTCTCTCTCTCTCTCTGTGTGTGTGTGTGTGTGTGTGTGTGTGTCTTTCTCTCTCTCAGAATATTAAAAAAAAATTAAAATTACACTCCTCCATTGCTGGTGGGAGTGAATACTTTTACAGTTACTTTGGAAGTCAGTGTGTCAATTTCTCAGAAAACTGAAAATCAACCTACCACAGGACCCAGCTACACCATTCGTGGGCATATACCCAAAGGATGCTCAATCATACCACAAAAACACTTGCCTAACTAGGTTAATAGCAGCTAGTTGATAGATAGTTGCAGTAGCCATAACCTGGAAACAACCTAGATGCCCTTCTGCCAAGGAATCAATAAAGAAACGGTGGTGCATTTACTCAGTTGATAAAAACAAGGAGATCAAAAAAATTAAAGACAAAAGAATGTCGTCCAGAGTGAGGTATCCCAGACACAGAGGAACAAATGTGGTATGTACTCGTGGATAAATGGATATTGGTTGTAAAATAACACATAATTGTGATACAATCCAGATATGGAAAGAGACTAGGTAATAAGCAGAGTTGATGTGTGGACACCCAGATCTCCTTGAAAAGGGGAAACGTGAGATTTCCTGAGTAGACAGGGCATATGGGGATAGGAGCAGGACTGATCAGGTTGGGGTGGAACAGGGGAGGGGAGAGTTCTGAGGGGAGACAGCAAGGGGTATTTTTGGGGTCCTGCAGAAGCCTGGCACAAGGAAACCCCAGATGTCTATTTGGAGGACTCCCACTTAAACTTCTAGAAATAGTGGATAAGTAGCCACAGCTTCCTCTCTCCTGTGTCAGGATTCGTGCCTGACCCAATTATCATCAGAGAGTCATCATCCAGCAACTGATGATGGCAGATAAAGACCTACAGCAATATATTAGGCTGAGTTTGATAAACCTGCAGAGGAGAATGATAATTGAGTGTAGGAGACAGGTGGCTCAAGAACACCACAGAAAAGCTCACACAATCAACTAACCTCTGCTCATAGAGTTTCTCGAAGACTGAATGTACAACAAAGGAGCCATCATAATACTGCCCTAAGCACTCTACATATGTGTTACAGTTGTGTAGTTTGGACCTCTTATAGAACTTCTAACAGGGACAAGGGTTATCTTCCACTCTTTTACTGCTTTTTAGGACCCTCCTCTTCATACTGGGTCATCTTGCCAAGCCTTAATACCTAGGGAGGATTTTAGTCTTACTGCAACTTGATATGCCATGTTTTATTGATCCTCATAGGAGGCTTGCCCTTTCATAGATGGAGATGGAACAGGGGAATATGGGAGAGAGGGACTGAGAAGAAAGGATGGGGTTGGAAGACTGCAACAGGGATGCAAATTAAGTGAATAAAAATAGAAAAGAACTAAAGTTCTAAAACATATCCTTAAATGGATACTTGCTCTCAAATTCTTCCTTTTCTCACCCACATGACCATGGGCATCTCTACTGGAATACTCTAGGAATATTAAAGCAAACTTCTTCCCCTATGTGATTGTAGAACATTTAGAACATGTTGAACATAAAGTCTTTGCAATGGTCAGATCTGATGCTGATCTTAGTATATTTAAGCGTTGTATCTAGAGAGACAGGTTAAATAGCATATAAGCAAGAAAGGCAATACAGTTCTTCAAAATGCCCAAGAACATGTTTGACATTTCACTGCTATTTGATAAATACTAAATAAAACATTTTTTCAATGCATTGACATTTATAAATTATCTTTTTGTATCATTTTTTTTAAAATGTTTTTTTACCAAAATATGTATATGAGCTCGATTATTTTCTCATTGGATTAGATATCTAATATGGTCATCTTTAGTATTATAAGAAAAAAGAATTTGATTCCTGATGTTATCAGGAGTTATATTCAATTGATATTTAAGATGATCTTTTTTTGTAGGTTGTTAATGAAATAAAAGTGCACCAATTAACTTTAAAGTAGTATAAACGCAGAATTATAGGTGTGTGAACACTTGTTTTATTCTGCAGTAAACAGTACTAATTTCATGTCCACTTCTTTTCTCAGTGGTAGGTATATAAAAATAAACTAATTGATGCTTTCAGTATGAGTCTTATCAGGGGTGTGAGTGGGAAGCAGATGTATAAAACTCATCATAACTGGTGGTCTAAGTTCTTTTGCAGTAATAAATGTCCACAGGAAAGACGGGAAAGAATGCCCAGAGAAAGCCATGTTTCAAAATAGTTGTGACTCGTGACTAAAAAGGGCAGCGAACAAAACATGATCCTAGAAGAGATTTACAGTAACAGAGATTGCGCTTCATCCACCTCCACCATTTCACACAAAGGATGGAATTATGAATTGATTTTTAAGCCTATGGAGAACTGAAAACCTATAGTCTGTTAGAGGGTTAGGATTTTAATCTATAATAATTCTAAATGTGAAGAGAATTTAAACTAGAAATTTTGTGATGACAGTACCTACAGTAGATTTTCTCCTAATTTCAGTGAATCAAACTTTGCATTTTCTCACACTGAAGTTCAGTTCACTAAGACCTGCAAAGGTCTGACACAAACTAGGATTTTCTATAGCTGAGAAATGTTTTTGATTATTTAGCTCTTATTGGAAAGATTACATTTTCATATGGAAAAAGAATAGCCATGGAATTATTTTCCTATTTCAAAAATGCGGGACTTGGAGTTTTATATTAGGCAAGATTATGTAGAATATTTTAAAATACAAATTTAAAATTGTATATTTCAAAAACATGCATTTATTGAAACTTTAACTAGTCTGAATTCTTATTTCTCAAATACCTGTAAGTATCAAAGGACGCCATGAGTCTCATGTTGAAAATCAGTTTGGTACTATAAAATGCCATGACTGCATGAAAGAGATGTAGTAATATAATGACTTTGCATAAACTGTTTTCTGAGGCTTTGTGCCTTATGCGAGACCATGGTCTGTGATGCACTTACAGTGAAAACAAATTCATTCTCAACAAGGTTTAACACTCACTCAGGAGGAAACAGTGCACGCCGTTTTAAAGGTTTTACAAAGAAGGAAGCTGAAAAATAACATGAGCAAAATAGACATTTTGACTTTCCACTGAAAGGTGTCTCATGACCCCGAGATGAGAATTACCCTTGCCTACACCCACAGAAGAGCAACGATTTTATGTCCAAATCAAAAGACACACAGAGGGGCATGAGAGACAAGAGGCTTTGTAGCTCTCCTTTACAGCGCTCATTGCACACACTTTCTCTCACTGTTCTTACCCCCACCACACCCAGAACAAAGGCCTGTATTTTTCGCTGTTACTTTTGTTCTTCTCCCTTTTATGAAACATTGTGCTCATATTTTTCTTCTTAGTAATCTGGATCTGTTACAGATCCAAGGAAGTGGGGGATAGAAAGAAATGTAATTGTCTCTCTTGTCTGCCAATAAATAATAGTTGAAGAACCCAAATGATTTCCCTGAGTTCAGAAGTTTATATTAATATTCCTTTTGCTGGGCATTTGTGACTCTTCCATGACAGATTGCAGGGGCAGAATTGGAGATCACATGGTATATATAAGCTGTAAACATATTTGACAATGAAGTTTTTAAAATATCATATCAGAAATAATTTGCATTATTATTATAGCTCAATAGAGTTACACACAACAGGAGAAATAGATAAATTTTCAAAATTTATTATTTTCATCTAAAAATTATTTTCTTCATTTCTTTCTAAGAATTTTTAACAAATATATAATCAGAATATAAAAAATTGCTAACACATTTCTTGGGATCTTATACTCTGATATTAAATTTGTTAGAAAATAAAATATATTTGTATTTTTTCTTTTAAACAGATTTTATTATTTCTAGAATGTTTAAATGAAATTGTTTATATGTCCATTTAGTAACATTTGTACATCTCTGGCCTATAAGAAATTTCTTCACAACTCAGCTAATTCATCTTTTTGTATTTATATTGTTTTTTTAAATTTTCATTCATTTTTTAAATTTCATTTTTCATTCCAACCACAGTTCTCCCTCCTACCCCTCCTTCTAAGGCCTTCCTCTCTCACAGTTCACCCCTCATCCACCCAACTCTATAAAGTCTGGCACAATAAGTTGGGGCAGGATCAAGCCCCTCCTTCCTGCATTAAGTCTGGGCATGGCATCCTATTATAGGGAATGGGGTCCAAAATGTTAGCTCATGTAGCAGGGATAGATTGTAGTCCTACTGACAGGGGCACCTCAGATAGTTAAAGCTTCCCCACTGTCTATCTAGATTCTTATATACTTAAAGGTTACTTCCACCTGACAAATTAATCACTTCTGAATTTCCTTTTTATGTTTCATTTATTTATTTATTTATTTATTTATTTATTTATTTATTTATTTATTTATTTATTTAAGATTTCTGTCTCTTCCCCACCACCGCCTCCCATTTTCCTCCCCCTCCCCCTGTCATGTCCCCCTCCCTCGTCAGCCCAAAGAGCAATCAGGGTTCCCTGCCCTGTGGGAAGTCCAAGGACCTCCCACCTCCATCCAGGTCTAGTAAGGTGAGCATCCAAACTGCCTAGGCTCCCCCAAAGCCAGTACGTGCAGTAGGATCAAAAACCCATTGCCATTGTTCTTGAGTTCTCAGTAGTCCTCATTGTCCGCTATGTTCGGCGAGTCCGGTTTTATCCCAGGCTTTTTCAGACCCAGGCCAGCTGGCCTTGGTGAGTTTTAATGGAGTAAAATACTGCTGCAGTTTCTCTCTGTTCATGTGGAAGACAGATAGCTCTCAGTTTTAAAACTAAGTTTCAAAGTTGAAATGGTGTCTCACATGACAGAGCAGGAAAATTCAATCAATAAATTAATTTATCCAAAATTTACAATCATATCCTTATAAACTTTTGCTATAAAAGATATAATTCTTTGAATATATTTCTATTTGAGATTCAGAATTGTATATAGAATATGGAATATTTGATTGATTTGATATTTTAAAATAATGAATTGTTAAATGTTTTAAAAATGTATTTTATTTACCAATAGAAATATGTGAAAATATTGATTTTCAGATTAATTGACAAAAGAAACTGAAATGTTACAGATGGATTTGCAATACTATAGGTTAAATCAATAATGAATTTTACAACTAATCCTTAGCATTAATGAGATGAAACCTTAGATTCAATTACAATTGTACTTGGAAATAGAACAAAGATTAAAGACTGAGAGCAGCCGGGTGGTGGTGGCACACGCCTTTAATCCCAGCACTTGGGAGGCAGAGGCAGGCGGATCTCTGTGAGTTAGAGTCCAGCCTGGTCTACAAAGGGAGTTCCAGGACAGGCTCCAAAGCTACCGAGAAACCCTGTCTCTAAAAACCAAAAAAAAAAATAAAATTTAAAAAAAGAAAAAAAAACTGCTATAAAGACTGAGATCATCATAATGACCATAAAACATTATTTTCCAATATATTAGTTCAGAAAACATAATTCATTTGATATATTCCCCTGAAACTGCTAAAGTTAAATCACCAAATATTTCAGAGTTTAAAATTACAGTCTCCAACATGTAAATTTTTATAATTCTATTTGTGATGTTTGAAATAATAGCAATTGTAGTAATAGGGGCGGCGGCGGGGCTGCCTCCCCAACCCCCAGCCGCCTGCCCGGCTAGCCTATGCCCCGAAATAATTACACGGACACTGTATTCTTTTAATCACTGCTTGGCCCTTAGCTCTAGCCCTTACTGGCTAATTCTTATATCCCAATCAACCCATCTCTAACAATCTGTGAGCACCGGTCTTACCGGGAAGATTCTAGCCTAAGTCCATCCTGGGTCAGAGTTTCATAGCGTGCATCTTCCCTGGAGCAGGGAGGATGGCGTCTGCTCCCGAGAGGAGAGCTGTCGAGTCTGACCTCACTTCCTCTTCCTCCCGGCATTCTGTTCTGTTTACTCCACCCACAGGGCCAAACAGTTTCTTTATTGCTTAACCAATGAAATCAACAGATTGATATATGACACTCCCACATCAAGCAATTTTAAAGTATAATATGCAGCCTTTATGTTTCTAAGAGCATTATCTAATAAATAATATGTAAAATCAATAACCATCCTAAGACATTATCAGAAGCTGACCTCAAACACGATGCAAGAGCAGTAAGCTACTGTAGTCTCTGTACCATTTCTATCCTCAACATCAGCTCTTGGTGTCTTTCATTCTCTGATGTCAACCAAGTTTGCAGTAATGACAGACGGGGATTTGTCCTTTATTGTGTATTTTGGTTTCTTTAATATGCATTTTGGTTTCTGTTTTAATTTTGTTTTTTCACTTAAGACTGGGCATTATATTAATGCTCACTATTTCCTCCAACTCACAGTCCTTCTCAGGGGCTTCCAGAGAGCTTAGGTTACAGTCATGATCAGAGTCATCTAGTTTTGTTGCTGTTAGTGGTTGTGTTGTATTGTTATTGATTAATTTTAATTATAATTTTTGTAATATTAAGTTCTTAACACCTATTACGGTTTATAAAATTGGCTAGCATTCTGAATGCTGTCTTGACTCTGTTGAACAATCACTTTATTGCTCTAACAAAACCTTTCAGTTTTATGTAATCTTATTTCTATTTTAGTTTTTTGTGCCTTTTACGCTTTACAAAAAAAAAATCACTATCTTAAACCGTATTCTGAGCCAGAGTTTCAAATAATTTTGAGGTTGTTTCACAATTTTATTCTATGATTTAAGTCTTGGATAAATATTGGTTCGGTTTTTAAAGTGAAATAAAGATCCAACTTTGAATTTGGCATAAAGGAATACTGAATTGTCCCTGCATCATTAATTGATGAGATTGTGATTACATCACTGAATATTCACACCATCTTTGTCAAAAAATTAATTGACAGATTATAAATATTTCTTTCTGGTGTTTCTGCTTTGATCCTTTGGCTTAATTGAAATATCTGCTTATGTACCTTTCTCTGCTTTGTACTAAGTTTTCGGACCTGCTAGTGAGAGACCTCCAGTTTTGTTTTGTTTTTTTACTTACTACTGCTTTGAAAGATTGGTATCTTTATGATAATATATTAGTTTTAGTGTTTTTATTTCTCTGGAGTATGGCATAGTTAATTGAACAGAAATTATTAAAAAACATGTATATCAGGTAAAATAGGTAGACATTTTAAAATTTTTAGTTCTTTCTAATCATGAATATGAGCTATTTCTCAATTTTATTTTCCTTCTATTTCTTTCATATATATATGCATACTAGTTGGGGTTCTTTGATTGAGAAATCTCAGATAGGCTTAGTGTATTTGAATACTTGATTGCCAGTAAATGACACTTTCGGAACATTAATGTGAGGAATATGGTGTGGCTAGCTTGCTAGTGGATGTCACTGGGAACAACTTTTAGAGTTTATATCTTTTATATAGTTTCCATTTCACTCTTGCCGCTTCATGCTTGCATTTGAAGATATGATCACCCTTCTTCCTGATTCCGATGCCTCACCTGCTGCTTGCTACAATGTTTTCCCACCATGATAATCTCATACCTTTGAAGCAGTTAGCAAAAATAAACTTTCTCTCTTCCTTAAGTTGCCTTTGATCATGCTTGTTTCATCACAATATCAGAAAAGTAATAATATATTAGTGTTCAGTGACATCCTTGGCTAAGTTTATTACTGTATAAATTTTTAACAATATTTTGAACTAGAGTTATTGAAAATTCCTTCTGAAATTACTCATTTGAAGTGTATAGTAATGCTCTTGATCTAAAATGTTTATTGCATATTGTACAAGGTTACTGAAGTCAGTTGAAAATTCTAACAGGATTGGGGGAAGTGATTTGACAGGGTCTTAGAAGTCAAGGAATAATACTTGAGATCATCACAATATGAAAAAAGGGAATAGGCCAATGTTTTCATGAACTGATGAATAGATAGTATATGTGGGGCATATACAAAACAGATCGTTACTCAGGTTTAAAAATTAAATCATAAATTTCTGTTAGGTAAATGGAACTGGAGAAAGTAATACTGAATAAGGTCACCTAGGTCCAGAACAGAATGTCACACATTGTCTCTCATATGAAAGTCCTAGATTCAAATCTTATTTTGTATGTTTCCATGGAGTACATGTGAAAAGCTAGGAAATGAGAAATGTCTCATTGTCATGATGGTTGCATTTAGGACAATAGTATAGTCAAATATACTTGAAATGAAGAGAAGGATTCTGGGTATACAATACTTCTAGAAGGTATAGACTAATTGGCAAGCGGAGGCCAGCAGACCAGAAAAGACTTAATATGTGGTAAGGTAGAGTACATGAAGGAATTTGCTTGGGAAACTATAATCTTATGATCCAATAAAATATTATAATATGAAAGGAAAATAAACCATGCAATACTAAGGAACACAGGCAAACAAAGCAACCTAAAGTTTTAAGTAGGAGTGAGGACAGGGTGTAATGTGAAGGGAAGTTATAAGGTGGTTTAGAAAAAAACTAAGAGTATATCAATAAATAAAACCTTGTGAAGCCTTACTAGTTTGTAAACTTTATATTTTTATTTTTAATGATTACTCCTTTGAAAAAAATAGTTCACATTATTGAACAATGCAGCTCATACAATGCATGAACTGTTAAAATCAAACTGTCAGCATTGTTACCTCTCTCTGACCTATTGATCAGAATGTACAAAGGACACCCAAAACAATGAAGTCTCCTGCCATTGTTCTAGGTTTCTCATCATAACTAGATATTAAGATACCACTGCTGTAGACACCAGATATTTCTGTTGCAGGTCACAACAATAGCAAATTAAAACTAACCAGAAAACTCTTTCTTCTAGCTATCATTTCGTTACTTTCACTGAAGAATAAAAACTCAGTAGTCTCACCTAGTGCTAGAGATTTCATATTAGAATAACAACTTGCCAGAGAAAATGTGCCCACTAATGCAAAAGTTGTAAAACTGTTGATGGAGATAACCAATTGCTATCTTGATTTGGTGGGACTTTGATTCCAAGTAATTGATATCAGGGAATTTGATACCCTCTTCTAGTCTCTGTAGGAACCCACTCACTTATGACTATAATAAATGTATATTTAATAAATAATACTTAATAGATATACCCTGCAAATAATAAGTCTAACTAGTATGGCCAACATTTATGAATAAAATTTACATGTATAGAAGCTTTTTACTATGACTTTAAAAATACCCATTTTTTTACATTATGGTTATTAACTCTAAATTTTCAAAACATCTGTTTATAAAAATAAAATAAATATGTCTGACAGATTTTAAAGTGGTAGCCATGAGCATCATTTATTACTTGTGATTTGAAGTTTAAGTGGGTCATCTGAAACAAACGGTATCTATGTCATGACATACACATAATTACGCAAAAGTAGAATGTACAACTTGGCTGAGTCTCTTTTGTTCTTCTAGGCCTTGAGGAAGCAACCTGCCTTGACCATCACAACTGCAAAGAAATGAATTCTCAGGATAACATGGGAGTTCCATGACACTGATCTTTCCGCAGTTGAGACTTGAGTAAGGTCCCAGAGACTTACACTTGATTGTTGCTTTGATATTCTGAACATGGCAATTGGATAAACAAACTGCTGACTTACAGCACCTGCAACATAGGAAATGTGTTTAGCTTTAATTTTCCAAGACTATAAGAAATCATGATGCAATTCAGAAAGCTAATATGATCAGAAATATAATTAGTAATTTACAGTGTTCTCCATTAGAAATATTTTGATGATTTTTAATATTACTTTTATTCTCTCTCATGATATTAAGTCCCTTATACTTTGAACTCAGTCACCCAATCACAATTCATTCTATAGCTCAATCCATGGGGTTTTCTACATTTTCTATCCAAGACATTTATCAGAGGAATTATATTGCAGTTGGTCTGCCTATAAAACTCTAAGCTCTTATACAATAATGAAAAATTTGATGTTATCTTTCATCTGTAGGATACACCAAAGTTTATATTATGTTAGTAGAAATAGTCATATTTCTAAAGACAAAAAAGAAAATTATTTTCCAATAAAGGAAAATAACACTTTAATATCTTATGGGTACTTCTGTAAGGAAGACTCAGGAGACATTGGTCAAAACATTCTATTGGTCATTACATTGAAACAAATGATTAGTAACATAAAATCTGAAAATACTATTATTCACCCAACAGTTGTATGCAAGTCATCCATGAATGAGAAAATTAAGACACATTATTTTTGCTTTTTGTTATATCAGGATAGGGTTTCTCTGTAACTTTAGAGCCTGGCCTGGAACTAGCTCTTGTAGACAAGACTGACCCTAAACTCATAGAGATTCACTTGACTTTGCTTCCTGAGTGTTGGCATTAAAGGCAAGCCCCACCACTGCCAAGCAAGACAAGCTCTTTGAAACTCCAGTATGGATTAGATAATATACTATGTTAATTGTAGTGTTTCCTAGTACAGACTATAGGAAAGTTTTATTCTGATATTAATATTTTCAGACATCAGAAATCATAATAATAAAAGATTGTCACAAGATTTCACAGCCACTATGAGGATAGACATGAGCTGAGTTCTAATTAGCCTAGGATAATAAGTGCAAGTTCTCACCACACCATGCTTTCTATATTGTTAAGAACATATACCAATTTAAAGTGTTTTGTTATGTTTGTATGTATATTCTATTAAGCAATTATATAAATACTTAGCTTAAATTAATTTGATAAGGAAATATTATTTCATTTACACATGGGATGATAGTTATTAAACTTTCTAATATTTCCACTCTACAGTAAGTTCCTCTTCATTAACTCATGAAAATAATACACTCCTCAAATCTAATAAATGGAAGGTTGTGTTTCTTTGCACTATGTAATGAAATTTTCAATTTCTTTATGCAAATTCTTGGAGGCATAGGAGAAAACAAGACACTGGAAAACAAATATTATATGAAATATTTTAAAAGGTTTGCCTGGCCTCTATCAGCCTCAACTAGGCAGATAGGACAAATCCAGGAAGCAAACCGTTACTTAAGTCTTGCTTTTTAATGTCCCCTTAAGCAGCAAAGACATAGTAGCCCCCCTTGGTAGGATCAGTCTTTGCCTAATGTCTTGCATTCTTGGATCAATGGTTTTGCTAAAATTGGAATGTTAGCTGTAATTGTCACTGGATTTTAAAGTCCTTAAACAGTGTTAATGTGAAATGTTTAATATTATCTTAAAACAAAACTCTAATACAATTCATATATTTTTATGGAAATTGGGGTGAATTGAAAAGCTGTCAAATTTTATCTCATTGGTAAACGGAGACTGCACTTTGGTTTCCCGGCATCCCACACACAAATAATCACACAGAAACTATATTAATTATAACACCATTTGGCCAATAGCTTAAGTGTATTCCTAGCTTTCTCTTCAATCTTAAATCAACACATTTCTATTCATCTGTGTCTCAACACGAGGTTGTGGCCTACTGGTAAGGTTCTGGCATCTTTCTCCTTTGGCAGCTGCACAGCATTTAACTGTCTTTGCTTTCTTACTCCCTCCATTCAGATTAGTTTTTCTGCCTAGCTCTGCTCTGCAATGCCACAGGTGAAAGTATCTCTTTTATTCAACAGTGGCAACAAAATATATTCACAGCATAAAGAGGGAAATCCCACATTACTCATGGAAAAATATTTTTTTCTCTTCTCTGTCTTCAGAAACCAAATTTGAGACAGGATTTGCCATATTTACATGATGATTCTTTGCTTTATGATCCTTAAGAATATAAGACAACTAGACCTGCACATGTATGATCACTAGTAAATATTTCATGGTTGACAAATATTAAAGAAATCCATATTTGAGGGAGAAGACAACTCTATAGTTTTGCACTGAGGAGAGGAATATGATTCATTTATGAATCTCTTTTCTTGTGCCAAGGACTATTTTAAATGATAATTTTAAAGGACTATTTTAGTAGCAGTTTTTATGTCATGAAAATAGAGGGCTTTGGTGACACATAGATTTCATGACAAATACTTAATAGGCATGAGAAATCATTTCCATTATGAAAATGTACTCATAACAATTCATTTTTCTCAGAGCAATCATGTGTTTGATGACTTACATTACTTGAAGTAATGTAACAAGTAGGAGGGATCATGTGGGTTGTGAGAGAAGAGAGACCAGGGAGAGACAGCAGGAACTGGGAGATATTTGGGAGGTGATTAAATTTTTTTTTGGCAGGAGAAAGCTATGGGAAGAGAAACCTGGATACCTAACCACACAACCCTCAACCTACAATCTGTACAATCTGTAAGATGTGTTTGGACAATAGTAGTACAGAATTTGTGGAAGTGGGCAACCAACCTTTGTTTTAATTTGAAGTCTGTACCGTGAAAGGGATACTATGCTGTACACTTCCCGGATGCCAGAAACCTGAGAATGGAAAGCACAGAGACCGAGGATACAAATAAACATGGCTTGTAAAATAATAAACAAATACAAAAGGAAAGCAAAGTAAAGATTTCTAAAGCTTTTCTGTAAATCAATGCCATGTCCTATCATCATCAGAGAAAATTCCCTAGTTTGCAGATAGGATGAGGTACTAAAGACCCATAGCCAGACTTAAACAGAGTAGAAGTCTAGATTGGAAATCTTCATCTCATCCCTCAGGAGATCAGGGAACCCCTCGGAAGGGGAAGAGACATTATAGGAGTCAGAGGGCATGGAGGACAGTAAGACAGCCTGGCTCACTTAATCAGCTAAGCAGGGCTTATATGACCTCACAGACACCGAAATGCAAACACAGGACTGCCTTGGTCCATACCTGATGTGGGAGTCCCCTCTGTGTGCTTTGATTACCATTAATGGATAAAGAAACTGCTTTGGACCTGTAGCAAGGCAGAACTTAGGTAGGCAGGGAAAGCTAGGTTGAATGCTGGGAGAAAGAATGGTGGAGTCAGAAAGAAGTCATGGAGCCCCTGCCAGAGTCAGACATGCTGAAACTTTGCTGGTAAACCACTGCCACATGGCGGTACACAGATTAATAGAAATAGTTTAAATTAATATGTAATAACTAGCCAATAAGAATCTAGAGCTAATGGGCCAAACAGCGATTTAATTAATACAGTTTCTGTGTGATTATTTCAAGTCTAAGCTAGCTGGGCAGCCAGAAACCAATGAGCAGTCTTTCTCCTCCTACACATACCATGCACTCAGTATATACATTAGAACTATTAACTTGGTAATGTTGTAGGTCTTCTCATTGTGGGAGTAGAGGTATCTCTGACACTGGTCTTGAGACTCTTTTTCTTCTATTGGGTTGCCTTGTTTCATCTAAATATGATGGCTTTAATTTTGTCTTATTGTTTGTTGTTTTGTCCAGTTTGGCTGTCATCTCTTAGAGGCCTGATCTTTTCTGAATAAGAAATGGAGGGGGAGTAGATCTAAGGAAGAGGGGAGGTGGGTCATAGCTTGGCTAAGAAAAGGGAGGGGAAACAGTAGCTGGGATGTATCTATTTTTCTTTTTATTTTTTGAGTATAATAAAGGGTTATTTATTTATGGGTTGATTTACAGTCTTCTGCATGAATGGGAAACAGGAGAGAGCATACAAGCTTTACAGCTGCGTTTATAATATAAGAGACCACACCCAAGTGGGCTGATATCTTAAAGGCTATTGGCTGAAGGAGTCCCACAGAATCTCGCCTTTTTTGTTTGAATAAGAGAATTTTAAGCTTAATACAAAACTGTACATAATAAGACAAATATGAAATATAAAAATTAGAATTACAACCAGCACAAACAATATCAAGCAAGAAATATATGCTAAATATCTCAATAATTATCCTATCTTAAGGAGTGTAAGTCTTGTATTAGAAATAGGTTGGCCAATAAAAACATCTTAAAGCTGAAAGATGAATTGCAATATATTTTTATAAATAAACTTATGTAACTCGCATAGATGGCGTTTAATATAGTAGAAATTTATTTTTTCTAATTATGAAGAAAAAGAACCTAGTGTGTACCTAACGATGAACATTGATGTGTGACAAAGTTTGAGAATTTTGGCATTGCAGACCATACTTCTCCAATACCTTTTTACTTTCATTTTTAGTGATTTTCACTATTAATGCCTTTCCCTTTGGGGAATTTTGGGTGGGCTTTCATAAAGGATGAAAATGTGCACAATGTTGGTCTCTCTAAACAAAATAATTTTGGGAAGGAAATTCCTGTCACCTCAGCACCAGGAATCCCATTGTGTCCTCCTAATTACATCAAGAACAGCAATGCTAGAGATTTACTAAACACAGCTGATTCCAAGCCTACAATTCAGGTCCAGCACCTGAGGATCCAAAGAGCAAAAGTTCAGTTAACAAGCATAGAGAAATCAGAATGGTGCAGTATAATGGGAAAGGAGTGAGATGTCAGGATCTTCTATTCTGGTAGCAGTAGAGGGAGAAGGTCAATGGTGGTGCTAAGACACATTAAAGCAATTGGGGAGCAGCTTGGTACTATCCCCTTTAGGAATGAAAATTGCTCTTAAATTGTAGCATAGTGTCTGGTCCTCAGAAGAAGTCCTATTCCAAAGGTTAGGCATTTGGATAAGGGCCTATTTTCCCTCAGGTGCTTGAGCAAAGTTTCTGCTTACTGAACCAATTATTCTCCTTGATGACCCTGGCAAGAGGAACTCATGGCCCTTGCATTGGCATATGCCTGGCGCCTATTATCAATTAAAGTCAGTGCTAAATTACTCAACCTCTGATCTCAAGCCATAACTCAACTCATATGCCTCCTTTCTCCCAGTCAATGCTATGTGCAAATTTAATGTATGAAAGGTATATTCGTTTTTCAATAAATGTGTTGTCAACCATCCCGATTCACCCTTACATGATATCTCATGTCATCCCCTTTGCGCCCCACCACTACCAAACAGGTCCCTAGCAAGTACCTATTTGCAATTGATGCCTACTTTTCTACAGTGGAAAAAAAGAGAGAGAGAGAGAGAATTTTGTTTAGATCTGTATGCCATTTTTTAACTGCATTATTTGGTTTTTAGATACCTAGTTTCTTGAATTTTTTTTATATATTTTGGAGATCAGCTCTCTTAATTTGATAAACACATTTAATAAAAAATGGTATCACATAGTTATTTGAAAACAAACTAACAAGGTACTATCACATTATTTACAGTTTAAGAATGACAAGCTGCACTTCATCTCCAATTTTAAAAATATGGTTTTCGTAATAGCTTGCTAAGAACCCAAAAACATTTCAGTGAAAGGAGTAGGACACACTCTTTCCAATTTATTAAATTAAACTATTAAAATGTCTAATCAAAATTCTAATTTTAAGAAATCTATTAAAAATAAATTTAATAATTATTATTTAAATAAACAGAAAAACAACTGGTTAAGTGTTTACATTAAGGAATATTCATGATTTTTATGTGCCTTTAATATCTCTTGTCTTTGAGTTTCTAAAGTGTACTATTCTCAGTGATTCATTTTGACTCATTCTTGTTATAAAGGGTCATTAACAAATCGTATAGATTTCTCCTTTTGCCATTTCCCTTCCATAGGCAGTTATTGTTTTTTTTCCTTCAAAGTGGACTAGCAAATTTCATGTACATTGTTTAATTCTTTCCCTAATCTTTTAGTTTGCTTTATATTCCATAATAGGCTAAATCCTGTTAATGAATATATTTAATCTTAGAAACTATACCTACTACTGTCATACTAAGCATTATATAAGTAGCAATTAGATCACATTGAACTGTGGCATTGTTCTTTAATATTTTAGTAACTCTGGTAAGTAGTTTCATCTATTATTAAGAGGGGAATGGTAGTACCTCAAGATAATTGTCTCCTTAACTGTTTTTCCATTCAAATTTGTCATTGTTTGCTTCAGTGTTTTTAGCTTCACTAGTGGACTGTACCCATAGATTATTGTTGCACATTGCTGTTAGGTTGGATATTTTTCCAAGTTGTAATGTCCCTTTTAATCATTAATGTTTTATTTTTTTAACATTTACTTTGTCTAATTTGAATGTAGTTTTCTTTGACTATTGGTTTCAAGTAAAATTTTTATGTTCACTTCTGTAGCAAACTTAACCTTAATCAATACAAAGAATTATAGAAGAACATTTTTAGATCAATTTAGCGTTTATTCTTTTCTTTATTGTTGGTGTTCTTTTCTTCCTTTTAATACTCTAATATGTTTTTAAGTGTTGTAAACCACTCCAGTGCCTTCCACACTTGATTCAAAAGCACTCTATTAAGATGCATATCAGAACTACTTGTGTTACTCATAGATTAGCTCATTTGTTCCCAGGCTCATGATTTCTTGGCTAACCTCTTGAAAAGGCAGACTCACAAAGACTTGCACAATAAGCAGGATACTTTTATTTACAGCGAAAAAAAATATAGAGATTAAAGAGGGTGCTGTTACGATGGTACTATGTCAAATGAGTGAAGACAGTCAAGGTCCTAAGTGACTCAATGCTTCTATTTGGTGGGGCTCAAGAAAAGGATCAGTTGGTGCCTAAGAGGCAAGTTTGATGTTCCTCTGCTTTTATTGGAAGGTTATGACAAACATTTATCTGTTTTTTTCTATTGCACATGTCATTTCCAGTAATGTACCTGATTTTAATCACATGCACCCAGTTACACATAGTATATGATGATAAACGTAATAAATAGGAAATACTACTTATTGTAGTAAGAATTTTGAATTAATAAATAAAGCTTGCCTGAAGGTCAGAGATTAAAGCAGCTGCCAGTCGACCTTACAGATCAGGCAGTGGTGACACATACCTTTAATCACAGGAGTGGTAACCATAGTAGATTGCTAAAGAAATCATGTGATAAGAAATATTTCATACGAATCTTTGCAACTTTTTAAGGTTCTGAAATCCATCTCTCCTAATTTTGGGGTTCTAATTTTCTATAAACCTATTTTATAAATTAAATAAGTAATACAATCTCCTCTTTATACTTTTTTAGGAGCAATTTGTATTGCCCAGCAAGGCAAAATTGTCTTTACTTCTTCAAACACTCTTTCTAAAGTATCTGCATTTGAATCAGGGAGTAAAATGCTGTCCATGTAATTCTACAGATTCAAAAAAACTACTTATGTACCACTTTACTGTGAATGAACTTGGAGGGAAGAGAGGGAGAACTGTCTTGGGTATGTAAAAAGAAAAAATATTTTTTAAATAAAATAAGAATAAATAAATAAATACAACCTCCTTAAAAAAAAAAGCTGGTTAAAGCCTGACCTGATTGTCTTTTCTATTCTTAATACTCTGCGGGTTTCCTTGAAGGAATTGCGTTGCCCAATGCACTATTACAATGGAGTATATAAGTATAACCCAAAACAAAATGGGAGAACAAGCCACCAAACCATCACCTAAATCTGTCCTTTTGAGTAGCTTGTTTTATTTCCATTCTGGGATTATTTTAAAAGCAGTGTGCCAATGTCCCATACCCTTTTTTACTTGTTTACTTACAGATATGCTAGATTTAAATCTAGTCTTTAATTGCTTTCAGTTCCTTATTTGTTGATTTTTTGTTCATCTTTTTAATCCTTTTCAGGTCATTTGATACATTAAGATTTCCATTTGAACTTAAATAGTTTTATTCTGTTCATCTGCATAACTCTTATGCGATATTTTATTTTGTTTATTTTATTTATTTTTATCTTAATTTTAGTTCAAACCTGGTCATGAACTGAAGATTATTCTGTTTCTTATTAAAGAAAGCCTAAATTACAGAAATGTAGCATCTTGCCTAGCTTATAAATTGCTTTAGATATTTACATATATGTGTAAGTGTGTGTTTGTGTGTGCGTGTATGTGTGTGTGCTGAGCAACTGAGAGATATCACATTACTAAATCATATGAAATATGAGAATTGTGATATTATATATAGATTTTTTTATTTTTCTTTTGTTTCTTCCAGTTTTACATTATACCTGAATATACAGGTTATATAAGATGTTATGAAGATATTTATTACAACCATTGAATAGATAGGCTATGTATTTAATAATAAATACTAATTTATATTCATTGGTTGAATAACATTTCATTGTCTTTCAATACTGTGTCAGGATGCTTTTCTTTTAAATCCTTTAACCTTTGTCTAAACAACTTTCTCCAGAAAATCTTTTAGAATTTCTTTCTTCTATTGGAACTAACTCTTTCAACTACTGTGGCCAACATTGGTTCTTACGAAACATTTTAGTCATTGGAAGCATCAAGACCCTGCAGATTGTGCTTTGATAGTCTGAAGTTATTTTCATTATTTTTCTTCTGTTCAAAACATTTTATTATGTCACAATGATATTGCATGGATTTCATTTTCAATTTTCTTAACTCCTTTATATGTAGGGCTATTCTTTGGGCCAAGCTGGGGATGTTTTCAGGCAGCATATTTTTTGAGCTACCACTCAGAAGGTCCTTTATCTACTTAGACCAAATTGATAGTCATGCTATTTTTTTTCTTATACCTATATTTTTCTCTCATGCATTTCATTTCTAAGAAACTCATCTTTTCAGATGTATCAGAGGTATTCTATCTTTGGGGTGTTTCTTGTGGTTTATTAACAGAGACACAATCTTTATCCAGTATGTTTTTCTTTTAAATGTGCTAATATGTATATATTATAAGTGTCTCTATATTTGTTATCTCATGTTTCCATGTCTTTCAAGTATCCTCAGATTATTTATTGAAACATCTCTATACAAATAGCTTTATGACAACAGCTGTCTTACTTGGTGTGTTTGTCTCTTGTCTGCCTTACAATATTAACCAAGTCTTTTCATCTTTTCCACCTCCTAAAAAGCTTTGTACTACTCACCAGGCATTTTCAGGATTATTGTCCTTGAAGTCCAATTACTTTAAAGTCTCACAAAGACTGATAATATTATTATTTGCCTCCAGAAAGTAGAGTGACTATTTGAATAACATGAAAATGTTAATTGCCAAGACAGAAACAAATTCCAAGCAAAATAAAACTTTTACAGGCCACATTTCCTCAGTTATCTGTCTTCCTAATTCCCTTTGAATATGTCCTTCATGTGCTGGTGGGATTTGAAAGAAATATTTACAATCTTTGAAATAATAGCCAGAATCAAATTCATGTTTTCAGAGCCTGAAGATGACTCCTCTAAATTTCATCCACAAATTTATAAGATTGTATTCTGAATCTTATGTTCCTTGTCATAGCTGTCATATTTTGGCTCACATATTTTGCCTGTCAATCAAAAAGCAGATGTGGAAAAGTGGCTTACCTCTCTTGCCCTCTTCTACAGTATTTTCTGCTGTATGCAAATACCGGGAGCAAATGTAATTTCTGCACTTTCTATTAAAGATATTATTAACAGAACTTTGGCTACTGACAGTTCTTGAGGCCTGAAACATCTGCCTGTATGACTATGAGCTGGCTTCTTGGTCAAATGCTGAGATTTATCTGAAGAACAAGAGAGGAAATGGTCTTCTATTTTCTGCAGTTTAGCAGAGCCAGCAAGAGTCCGCAGCTTTCTCAAAGAGTCCTCATGGCTACTTCAGAAATTCTGATTATTTTACACTCTTGATATGTGATATTGACAGGGTAAAATGACAGGGTTATTGGTGGTTTTATTTCAAAATTATGAAATTCAACAACTAACATCCTGAGTTTTCATAGACGTTACTGTTATTTTTTTATTTTATTTTTCCGTTCAAAAATTTACACTTCCTCCCCTCCTCCCATTCCCCTCCTGCTCCCCCACTCACACTCCTCCCTCCCATTCCCTGCTTGAGAATCCAAGGCCCTCCCCCTTTATCCAGGCCTATGAAGCTGTGCATCCAAATAGACTAAAGTCCCAAAAAGCCAGTACATGCAGTAAAAACAAGTCCCAGTGCCTTTATCAGTGGCTTCTCAGTCAGCCCCCATTGTAAGCCACAACCAGGGAGTCCGGTTTGGTCTCATATTCATTCAGTCCCAGGCCAGCTGAATTTGGTGAACTCCCATTAGAACAGACACACTGTCTCAGTGGGTGGACCAGCCCCTCGCAGTCCTGACTTCGTTGCTAGTCTTCTGCCTCCTTCTACTCTTCAACTGGACCTTGGGAGCTCTGTCCTTTCCTCTGATGAGGGTCTCTGTCTCTATCTCCATCTGTCGCTGGATGAAGATTCTATGGTGATATTCGAGATAATCATCAATGTGATAGTGGGGCAAGGACAGTTCAGGCACTCTCTCCTCTGCTGCCCAAGGACCTAGCTGGGGACATTCCCGTGGACACCTGGGATCACCCTAGAGACAAGTCTCTTGCCAACCCTAAAATGGCACCCTTAACACTCTTAATGTAGATATCTTCTTCCCTGCGCCTATATCTGCCCTTCCTCCATCTCCACCCTCCCATTCCCACAAGCTCTCCTCAGTCTTTCCCTTCTCCCTTCCCTCTCTCCCTCTCACTTTACTCCAACCCCACCTCCACCCCTACCTCCATTCCCATGCTCCCAACTTTTGCCCGGAAATCTTGTTTGCTTCCAATTTCCAGGAGGATCTATATGTTTTTCTTTGGGTTCACCTTGTTATTTGGCTTCTCTAGGCTTGTGAACTATAAGCTTAATGCCCTTATGTCTAGCCATAAACAAAGGACTTTAAGCCTATAGTTCACAAGCCTAGAGAAGCCTTACTGTTATTTTTATGTATAATGTTAGGGTACAGAGAGTTCAAGTGTGTGTAAATGGATATGCCAATGTTTTCTATTAATGTGTATTATGGTGTTCTTACTGTTATAACAGGTGATTTTTTAATTGCTGATATATTGTTTCTTCAGTAATTATTTAGTGAACAATGCTGCCTTCTCAGATCATGAGTATTTGCATAAAATTTCAATCAAATTAAGAATGTTTGATATAGATTGAATTAGGTATTGGATAAATGGATTTCCCGTTCTTCATCCCAAGTTACTTGGCAAGTCAGAGAAGTTCTCTTATACTATTGTTATAGCTAGCAGATGTGTTTGGAACTACTGACTTAACAGCTGATTTTTGCAATATCAAAGTAAAAGGAACCACATTTTCTCAGTTTTGCTAATATTTGGCATTGTTACTATGTGAGATACCTATGAAAAATCAATATTAGGAAGAAAAGCTTTATATTGGCTCAAAATTTAAGGCATTTCCATTCAACATGATAGAGAAAGTATGATGGAGAAGATAAGATCATTTTATAGGGACCTGGAAGGTGGTGATGAAAGAGAAAGAAGCTCCAAGCCTATTACAGAGTGCTTGCTGCTTCCAGGATAGACCTTCCTACTGAGTTATTTATCTTTGAAAACATCATCACAAAGATCCTTCAAGAGGTATAATTTACTAATCTAAGCATTTCTCAGTCTAATCAGGTTGGCACTAAAGGTCCATCACCACTACTGGTCAAGCAAGCTATTATTTTTCTTTTTAACATTAGTCATTTCTTTTTTGGGCAACTCTTAAGTTTCATACACATTTTTAACTTTAAGCTTACATTAATAAAATATTTAATTATTTACCATGTCCTTTGCTTTACAGAAGTATTTCAGTTTCAGGAGATCCCATTTGTCAATTGTTTCTCTCAGTGCCTGTGCTTCTGGGGTTATATTTAGGAAGTGGTCTCCTGTGCCAATGCATTCAAGTGTACTTCCCACTTTCCCTTCTGTGAGGTTCACTGTGTTTGGCTTTATGTTGAGGTCTTGAAATTTTTGGGCAAATAGATGGATCTAGAAAACATCACATTGAGTGAGGTAGCCCAGACCCATAAAGAAAAAGATCATATGTACTCACTCATAAGTAGCTTTTAGACATAAAGCATAGAAAACCAGCCTACAATTCACAATTCTAGAGAATCTAGAAAACAATGAGGACCCTAAAAGAGACAAACATGGATCTAATCTTCATAGGAAATAGAAAAAGACAAGACCTTCAGAGTAAATTGGAAGCATGGGGACCATGGGAGAGGATTGAGGGGAGGGGAGAAAAAAGAAAGGGGAGCAGAAAAAAATGTATATCTCAATAAAAACAATAAAAAGCTCTTCCTTAAAATTGTATTTAATTAACTTTTTAACTAGGCTCAGAATCATCTACTTTTACATTGCATATATACTTTCTGCCTTTATTAAAATGTTTGACCTAATCCTGATTTGAGAACTAATGCAAGGCTATTGATATAACTATGCTAGCTTCCAAACTGAGGCAATTGGAACATATATTCAAGGTCATAAAGTACATTAGTAGAGACACACAGTCTGGATTGTAAGGGAGATTTTGTTTGTTTGATTTTACTTTGGTTGGCTTTGTGTGTTTTCCTCATGAATGGCTTTCTTTACATATTCCCTATTCTTACTTTATTTGTGTATTTATTTAGTTAACTTACTTTTTGCTACCTGAAATACCTTCCTTTTTATTTTTTGTTCATATTCTTTCTCTTACAATTTTTGATGTTAATATCTCTCCTCTTTTAAAGTTTTAAACTTGCTATTATTCTTCAGTAACAGAAAAAAATAATAATTGCCATGTATTCTTTTTGAATTTGGAAATAATGTTTTAGTAATACAAAAAGTTTAGTAGTAGCTTTTTAAAGATTCGCATTATTTAAATTAATCCCTCATCTGTCTCTAGCATAATTTTAATATTCAGTGTGAAGCAGAATTCCATTAAAATTTCAAAATAGTATAATATGCTGGGTTTGGTTATAGAAAAAGATTCTGGGACTGGCAGAGTGCAGGGTTTATATAAAAGTCTTGAACTTTCATATTTTAGATGCTGGTTATATACCTTATTCCATCACCATTTCTTCTGATGTGGGCAACAAATGTGGTGCTGTCAGGAAGGATAGAAATGACAAGTGTGAACTCGGGAGGATCCACAGTAACCATCCCTGACCCCTCTCAATCTCCTGTTCTGATGAGGAACCTGGCATCCTAGGGACATGTGCAACTCATGAGAAACTAAAAACTAAAAGCAAGGGTCTACAAGAAAACAATGGAGCTGTGAATGGCAGTTAAACCAGATCAGAAATGTCAGCAGGCAAATTTGCAGCAATGTGCATATGTTGTACCATTGTGTGATCCTCTCCTGAACTTATCAGCATAAAAGAACTTGGTCTTTGCCTATTTTTGCCTTTGAACTATAAGAAAAGGCACTCTAGAGGTCCATGTTAATTGACAAATACAAAATTAAATCACCTAATACCAGTTAACCTTCTTGACTCAGTACAAGCTGACAGGAATGACAAAGAGAACCTATAAATGATCTATGGGCAATTCACAAAGAAATAAATACTTAAAAAATTCTACTTATCAAGGTCTACAACTGGATGGAGTTCTAAATGATGTTATGATTTGATGTTGTACATCCACTTGACATTTTCCCTTGACAATTCCTTAATAACTTCATGTGATAATTAATATGACATAATTTATAAATAATATCACTGCTAAATATTTCTTATAGATGTTATCTTGTCTTTAAATAGTTGCACATTTAAATAAAAACAAATCTATGGTTGATGAAAATTATAAGCCTAAATGCTACAAATATTTTGTGTATTCTGACAGAATATGTGGAAACCAATATAGATCTTATTTTTTTTCATCCACTATTTAATGTGTTTCTCATCATTGCTGTTCTTTATCTGAGTCTACACTGATGATGATATCTTCCTTGGGGTGATGCTAATAATCTTGATAATTAAAGAAAGAAATTACGGTCTCATATGGCTTGGTGCAGAGTGTCATATTGTCTTTGTTTAGGACACTTGACCAGAAAAGATGAAGTTTATACTTTTGTTCTTTGTGGGTTGTTTCATACTGTTTCCAGAGAAGGGACTTTGCATGTATAATCCTACAGCTGCTCAGTTTCACGTGTTGATGTTGGACAATGTGACAATGCCTTGTGGATTCTGCAATTGGAAAAATCTGCTCTTTATAGTGTTCTTTCAACATAGGTGAAATTTCATGAACCTGGTTTAGGCTTATTTCTATTGTTTGTGTTTTGCTTTCATAGCAAACCATATTAAAAACCTCAAGAATTTATGACAGAAATAGGAAGAGAGATTGAGAAAGCAACTAATGTCAAAAGGTTTCGTACGGTTTCTTTGAAACATTACAATCATAGAGAATAGAAATCAAGGGAGCTAAAAATGAACTTCAGACTAGAATTTATTTCTGATACAGTGCAATACTTAGAAATGCCAGCAACATGCTTTGACACTGTCGGAGCAAGAATAAAAAGTCAGATCTAAATCAGCATGTTTATTTCAGGAAAATCACTACCATCTTCTTGCTAATGCTTAATATATACAGAGCTCAAAGTTATATAATAAAAACTGGAAATTATGAACACTCACATGCATAATCAGAATGGAGAAAATGTTCATCTAAATCATATAGTTTAAATGTCAAAATCTAATCAACACATTTTATGACAGAGACTAAGTTGTAAAAGTTTCTGGAACTGTTACTAAGAATAAAAATAAAGAAAGTAAAAATGAGAAACTACCTTCAGGTTCCAAAGTAATACAGAAGAAAATTGTTTCAAAGTAAAAGACTTGTATGAAAACTTTGAAATTTTTATGTGAAAGTATCAAATTAAGAGTACTATTTCAGTTTTTGGGATAAAACAGAGTTTGGAAAATACATATGTAGACACCAATTTATGATATTAAGGCCAAAAATCGAACTTTTTTGACAGATAAAGTGTAATATAGAAGGAAAATTTGCACATCATTTTTTTCTTAATACTCTTGTAACTACCTCTTTCTTGGTTTAAAATATTCTGTAAAATATTTTAAAATCTGGGAATTGAAATAATGAGAATGAAAAAAGAATATCCTGTTGAGACATTCTGTATATTTCAGATCATTAAAGGTAAGTGCGGGTTGTCAGTCTGTGCACTGATGGTGTGAATTTCTATGCTTGAACACAGGAAAAAAGTATTTTGAAACACACATACTGTTTATTCTGAAAAATGTCAATATTTCCATTTTCTAAAATAAAATTATGTGAGTTAAGGCAAAGATGAGTATATAAAATACAGAAATGATGAAAATACTATGCAATGATATTCTATCAGGTACATAGCAAAACTTAGTGTATTAGAGAAAAGGCATAAATTACTATGTTACAGATCATATATCAAAGAAGTTTTACAAGCCTCATTGAACTAAAATTAAGGTGGTGTCAGGGTTGATTCCCTCCTCTGAGAAAAAGAAGCTTCCTCTTGCTATTTCTTACTTTCATCACTGACTAGAGGTGGTTGCAGTTCCTTGTCCATGTCCCTCTATTGTGGTCTTTAACCAGTATTTTGCCATTTTGGTGAACTGTTTTTTATATTTCAAATATCCTCTTGATAATGCTCTTCTGACTCCATTTTTGGGTTATTTTGGCCCAAATGATATTAACACTCATTCTTTTTTTTTACCTTTACAATTTTTGAGAACTTCATATATATTTACATAAGTTTTACACCTCCCCTTTCAACTCCTCCTAAGTATTCTCTTCAACTTTCTCTCAATTTCATGATCTCTTATTTTTAATTATCATCAGTGTACACAAACACTCAAAAGCACACGTGCACACGCACACCCCCCCACATAACCACCCACATGCAATTTATCAAAATTTATCGAGTTCACTATGTGTGTGTGTGTGTGTGTGCATGTGTGTCTGTGTGCAGGGCTGACAAAAAATTAGAGAGTCTGAGGACTCTCTAATCAGTTTTCTGGAGAAAACTGATTCTACATCCTTAAACAGCTATTGACTTCCTGTAGCTTTTTTTCTAGTATCTTATTTTGTAAGATTACTTTATTCACAATGCCATGGGAACTGGTGTTCTAATAATGCAGATCTTATTTATCCAACCATATTCTTTGCACTTCGTTAGTGTAGCTTCTTTTTCATGTGTAGAAGACACTGTCTCACAACCGATGCTCCTCTGGTCTTACAGTCATTGTTGCTATATCTTCCTGATGTATCTTCCTGAGTCTTGCGTATAGGGACTGTGCAATCAGTTGATTTATCAGTTGGAATTTGTAACTTTAAAGACACTTACTTTTTGCATCCTGACCAGTTGTGGATTTCTGTAATGGTTTCTCTGTGTTACATGAATATTATAGTCTTATGAAGGATCAGAGCTACACATACTTATGGATATAATAATAAATATTTAGACTACAGGAAGAAATGTTGTTGGTTCAGAAAAATAGAAGCAACTGATTCTCCTGGGAGGTTTATAACCTCTCCATTCAGTGATATTTGAGGAAGTTTTCAGTATCAGTCATGAATTCCTTCCTTGAGACTGTCTTATATTCAATTAGATAACAATTGGTTACCCTTGCACATTAGTGACACTAAGACACTTACTGGTATTTATTCCCTGTTGTGGTTTCTAGATGTCACAGTTGGGTGGAACTATTTATTTTTATTCTCCATTGGCATCTCCACAACACGAGTGGGCACTGCAAGAGCTACTCTGAAGGGGTGTGACTTCCAGCTGTATTTAGTACAATTCTTCCAAATTTGGTGTCTGAAGTAACTTTTATCTTCAGCGATATGCTGAGTTTTGACTTTAAGTTCTGGGAGGAACACAAGGGCAGCAGATATACCCTAAATTCCCTATATTGTTTGGGGAATCACAACAACTGGAAATCAAGGACAAATCATCATCTTTCTTCTTCTTTCATAACATCCATGCCACTTTTATGGGTTCTTTTGTGCATGTGCATGTTATTTTATTTCCTTTGGGAGGAAAACATGCAAGAGACCTACTGCCCTTATGAATCTGGCTCCACGTGGGATAATTGCTATTTCAGTCCCATTTTCTTGCAAGTGGCCATACTTTTCTTCCTCTTAATGAACATATAGTATATACTGTATATATTTTCAGAATGCTTTCTATCCACACTTCAAGTGATAGCCAACATGACTTAACTACTTTGAATAGTGATGAGATAGCTCATTTTACTTAAATCAAATGGCAGTCATCAAGAAAACTAGTAACAAGGAATGTTGACAAGAACTGAGAGTAAAAGGAATCCCTCCATGGTGTTGGTGGAATAGAAATTAATCCAGGCAATTTCGAAATTATTATAGATTTTCTTCAACAAATTAGAAATAGAAATACATTTATTTACCATACTTAGCTATAACCGTCCTGCTCAGATAAAGAATCAAAGACATTATTTATACATTTATTATTTAAAACTCTGCTTCCAAGAATTGCATGCTTTGCCCCCAATGCCTTTATTAAGGACATAGAAAGAAGAATTTGGTTATACAATGTCACATGCAGAAACATTTATTGTCATGAATTATTTAAATATTTTATTCATGGAAAACATCAGACACACACATCAGTATTTCTAACACATAGTCTTTAAGTTCTATCCACCAACAAAAGGAAGAAGCATTTATACTGCATTGCCTATCATAGAGATACTCATAACTGTCTGTCAATCGTATCACCAACTTATACCAGAAGGGGGCTTTTGTCTTTACTGTAATGTGGTCATGGTGGTTTAGTTAATACTATTATGAATATGTAAATTCAGAAGAGGAATAGGGTTGTGTTGTGTCTGATGTGGGGTTAGTGAAGATCTTTTCCCATTCTGTAGGATTTTAAAGCTGTAGGGTTTTTTGTTTGTTTGTTTGTTTTTGTTTTGTTTTGAGACAGGGTTTTTTTTTTCTTTTTAGCTTTGGAGCCTATCTTGGAAATGGATCTGGTAGACCAGGCTGACCTCGAGCTCACAGAAATCAGCCTGTCTCTGCCTCCTGAGTGCTGCCTGACTTGCATGCATGACTTTCTGTTTCCTGATTACAGATGTAGTATGACCAACTGCTTCATACTCTTGTTGCTATGATAGATTATAAACCTAAACCATAAGCCAGAATTTCTAATATCGTTAAATTGCCTTTATCAAGAAATTTCCTACATAAGAAAAGTAACTAAGTATAAAATTAGAAGCAATTAGAGGGCATGTGCTAGGTTAAATCTTTGTGGCTCCTAAAATTTGGAAATGGTTTGTTGATGAAATGAGGCAAAATTTAGGATTTGAAGATAGAAAAGCCATAGTAAACTCTAGGTAGAGAGTTTAATTAACCATTCTGGTGAGATTAAGGAGAACTACCATGGTGAGAGAAATCAAGACATTGAAGGCATTGCTCATAACTTTTCTGAAAACAATAAGGACTGTATGAGTCATTATACTAAAGTCTATTCATGGTATATTTTAGCATAGGATCTAGACACTTTTTCTTCCTATGAGAACTTGAATGAAAAATAGCACAAGGGTAGTAAATTGATTTATTTGACAGAGTAATTTTCAAGATGGTATAGTATATCTGTCAGGATTCTCTGGAACATAACTAATTGGATAAATATATTTTTAAAAGTTTTATTAGATTGGTTTAAACAATACACACTACAAAATTAGGTAATCACTAAACATACATTAGAGAAACTGAGAACACATTTCTGGCTTAATCTATACATCATTCTGCCTCCGCTACTCCAATTTGGTGCTGAAGAATAGGCTTGTTTCTGTAAAGGAACTGGATTTCAACTTGCAAGGTCAAAGTGCTGTATTACAGTTTCAAAGGAAGCACAGGCAGCCAAAGAGGAAATGCACACATTAACAGATAATGAAAGAGTGTAGTCAGGCAAAAAAGGCCTTGCTATGGTATTAGTTCTCTAGATACTGGGCCATTGTCAGAAAGCACTGCCAATTTTAGGGAGGATCTTCCCTTATCAACCTCCAGGAAATATTTTTACAAACCTGGCCAAGAATATATATTCTTAGCTGATCTTAGATCTTACCATGTTGACAAAATTATAGAGGAGAGTACTTGGGTTGGGGTATAGTTACTTACTGCTTTCATCTTTGTCTAAAGTTAGAAAGAACAAAAAAGAAAGCAGGAAAATGTGGGAAAGGTCAAGTTTAGCTAGGGAAATAATTTCAGCAAGTTTAACATTACAGATAAGCAGAAAAATTGGAAAGCATTTGCCATTTATTATAACAATCTTAGTACCATTTAAAAGGGTAACTACACTCTATTTCAGGTCAACAGGAATATGTTCCCTGGAAGGAAGTATCACCCATCAATGGTTTTATCTTGTAAAAGTGCTAACTTATTTAAAAGCCGAGTCTGAGCTGAGAATGTCATTGAAGATAGTGGTATGTGCACTAAACAAAACTCTGGAAGGATAATTCCCCAGACATAGATAATACTCAAAGAACATGGAACTGTGGTGCAAGGAATCTAGACTCTCTGTGGAACTGGCAGCAGAGTTTGTCCATGCTTTCTGGAAAATATCAGTTTGGTAATCATGACAGACGAAATATTCATTGGGCCATGGAACCCTTTTACCATGGCTGTTGAGGTAAGACAATGTGTGGCATGGCCAGGAAGCCCTGAGATCTCGTTTATGAATCTAGGAAGAAGCACAAGTTTCAGTAATGCAATATTATGTTGATCATGCCAAAAATACAGGGTGTCTTTCCAAGAATACGGCATACACAGACTGTCAGAAGTTTATGTGTCAAAAAATTAATATAGCTGGAGGGGCAGAGCTGCCGAAGAACCTTGGAGACCAAATTATGCCATAACGAGCCCCAGATGCCCTATCACATAGTACTGCAAGATTTGTTATTTGTTCAACTGGATTTCTTGCTTGCCTTGTCTAAGTTTTCCTCATTGTCATTGTCCCTCTCCTTTGAATGGGCAAATCGACTCCTGTTGAAATAGGGCAACTTAATTTTTTATTGTGCAGAGTCTCACAGAAAGAAGTTGCCTGTATCTCGTAAGAGAGTCATTATTTACACCTGTGGACAGTGTTGGACCTGAAGGGTAGCAGTTATATTCAGTAGGCTAGGGTCCTGGTCTGAATAAAAATGTAGCAACATGGTGAGCTCCAGCATCCAGCACTGTTTTGCTTCCTGAATATGTGAACAATGGGACTAGTTGTTTCATGTGCCTGAAGTTATGACTTCTGGATCATGACATTCTGTAAATTCAAGTTGCAGACTAAAATCAACACTTCTTTAACTTTTATAATATATTCTGTGACAACAGTCATCCTAGTGACTGACTTCAACCTCCATAACACTTACCTTCTCTTTCTTGCCATCACCTTACCATTTATTTGCTCTGATCCCCTAAACAAGCTTACTCTTACTTTCATATCACAATTATATACATGGCTTTATTATAAATAAATTTGTGGACCACAAGTACAAGATGACTGTCTTCCTTTGACCTCCTTAGTCCACACAATATCTAATCTAGTATCAACCAAGCTTTATAAAATGACAAAACCTCATTCGTTATTGCTGAAAAATACAATTGTGTATTTGTAATTTCCCATTCTATATTCATAATTTTGGAAATCAAGCCTGTTTTTATCAATGCATAATAATTCATCGGTAAATATTAGTGTGCCAGAATCTCTGTGATGTGTTGACTTGGAGTCTTTAGTCTAAGTACTTAGGATTGGTACAGCAGGGTCACCTCTATACTGTTTTCCAGGATCTAGACTAGCTTACATTCCCATTTACAGTATAAAAAACTTCGATTTTTGTCAATATCTCTGCCAGCATATGTTGCTGTTTGTGTTCATAATGACTGCCATTATGCATTGGGTAAGATGAAATCTCAGCAAACAAGAAACCAATGAATTAAATAGAGAAATAAACATCCACAAAGGTTTTTCACAAAGGTGTCTGTATACTGGAAAATGAGCCTCTTTAAGCAACTGTTACTTAACGAAATGAGATATGATCCTATAGTAAAGTAAAAGAAGATCTATGTCTCACACCTTAATAAAAGACATGAAGCTTCCAAATTGCTAAAGAAATCCCAGAAAAAAATGTTTTAATTGGTAAATAATTTTTTTTCTGAAAGGAACTCAAATTACAACGTGTGAAATCCCAAGATTTATTCCATAGAATAATATAGCATAATATAATACAATTAATATAATATTTATGAACAAAATCTGTACAGCATAAAAAATGATCATAAGAGTGAAAAGACAGTTTGTGGGATTGGAAAAATCTTTTTCTATATGGAAATTATATAAGAAAAATAAAAATTATACAAAGAGGAAAAGTCACGTCATGCGATCAACAAATGTGCTTAAGAATTGATGAGGCTGTTTTCAAAACAAGGATTCAGCTAAATAAATATTTTATTAAAGAGTGTGCAATTCTTTTATTTGGCAGGAAAATATAATTGAAAACTGCTTGAGATTCCATGCCAACAACAATGTCTGTTATACAGAAAACAAGTAGCAACAAATGTGGTCAAGGAAGTGGGGCAAGAGAAACCCATATTTACTTTTACTAATAGAAGAGTGAGAAGACAAAGAAGCAGAAGAGGAAAATAAAGAAAAAGTGATGATGATGACATGAAAACAGAAGAGGATAAGGAAGGAAAGAAGAGGAAGAAGAGGATAAAGGAGAAGACGGGGAAAGACAATAGAAGAGGGGAAGGAGGAAGAAGGAAGAAAGAAGAAGAATGAGGAGAAAAGGAGGAGCAGCTACTGTCATATAGGAACACCACAATGACTCAAAAAATGTAACACAGAGCTACTTACCCAACTGTTTTCATTTCTGTATAATTTATATCTAGAAAATGAGACCTCTCTACATGTCCATCACTGAATAAAAACATAACACAACAGAATTTTACTCAGATTTGGCAAAAATAAAATCATGATAATTGGAAGAAAATGGATATTAAGAAAATAAACTAATCTTAGTGCGAAAAATTTTTGATTTTCTTTTCTCCTTTATGAAACCTAGTTTTGAGTGTGTATGTGTGTGTGTGTGTGTGTGTGTGTGTGTGCGTGTGTGTGTGTGCATGTATATATTTACATAAGGATAGTAGAAAGAGAACCAAGGAAAGAAAGAAAATTTCTTAAGGAAGAGGGAAAGTGGGAAAACAGAGGCTATTTGGATGTGTACAACTAGAAAACCAGGAAAGCAGGCAGAGAATAAGAAGGGAAGGAATGTCAGGAAACAGGAAGTAAACTACTCTGGGGTATGATGGGTGATAAGAGGGGTGAGCTATAGCAAAGCATCATGACTCATTCACACCAAAATACACAAGGACACCCATAAATTCTTATCTGTAAAGTAAAAATAAAATCATTTTTTGCCTAAAAAGTGTTTGACTTCTCCAGGAACGACAAAACTTAAGAAATGATTTTGAGAATTTTTTTTGTAGGTTGTAAAAATTTTAACCCTGTATCTAAAGGTTTTCTCTTTGATATTTAAACTTTACTTGTATATCATTGTCATGATACTCTTATATCTTGTTATATTACTTACCAGAGCAAGTAAACCTGAGCAAGTCTAGGAGGAACAGAGTGAACACATATTTTCCTCATGGTAACATTCTGCTCCTCTCTTCCTCCCTCCGTCAGTCCCTCCCTCCATTCCACCCTCTTTTCAATATCATTTTCTATTAGACTTGTGTCCCTCATAAACTGTATTTTAAATTCCTTTTGACAACATTGCAGTAGTAAGTATGGCAAAGACCATCTGCTCAAAATTGTGATGGACCCTTAGAAAATCAGAGAAGGAGATAGAACTACAGAGTGAACCCAAAGTCATTCTGCCGATCACAGTTCTATCTAGTCATGTTTTGATTGTTACTCTCCCACTTGAAGTTACTTGGGAAAAGATGCCTTTATATTCTGGCAGTATCTCAGCTGTGAGCACAAATCATCCATAATCTCTGGCAAGCATACATGTTCTCCCTGCATGGGAATCTGTTTTCCATCTGGGAACTGTGGGCAGGTGAATATGACAAGAGGAATATTACCCCATATTGTGGGTGAATTTTGTAGAGGAAGTTGGAAGAGGAGCTCAGTGGTGGAACAGACGAGCCAGAAGCCTCTGTTACTGTAGGGTGGTTTCCTACCAGGAAATTGATACCATTTACCAACACTGTTTGGCAGTTATTTACATTAAAAATTCATATTCTGTTGCACTGTTTAGTTTTTGCTGTTATCTTGACAAATGAAAATCACCTATGAAGAAGTCACCTCGGTTGAAGAATTACCTGAATCAGATGGGCTTTCAGGCTTTCCTGTCAGTGTGTTGTCCTAAGACTCATGCATATGTGACTGTGCATGGACTATAAGCATTGTCTTTCTTTTTGTTATTTGAGTGACTCAAAAAGGCATTTTATTGTATAACAGATCTCTTGAACTTCTTATTTCTTTCTATTTGGAATCAATCTATGTTGAATATATTTCCCTCAACCATGATCCCAGCCTCTGGTAACATTATACTAACCCCATTAATAATTCCGTGGGATGTTTTGTGGAAGGGTGCATTGGTGAGGTTAAACCCCTGGTCCAGAACTTGTTACAGGTGTTCTCTACCATTTACACGCATACTAGTCTACTCTGTAATTTTATGATTTCCAGTCTTTATATAAGGTAGACATGATACAATGTGATATTTTCTGTATGTTCTTTGCCTGCCTCCCTAACACAACATATTCTAACTCACTTTGCCTTCAGAAATAAGAGGGTGCCTATGTACTTTTCTGTAACAACTGTGCTTGTTTAAATGTCTGTCAGTGGTATGTAAGGACGGACTTCTGTCATGTCCTTCTCAATATTCACTTTATTGTGCTCTTTCAATCGTACACCCTCTACCGGGTATGAGATGATAAGTGGCTGTGCTTTGGCTGTGGTTTAATGCGTGTTTCTAATAATTCGTTATATTTGTACATTTTGATACATTTGCAAATTTAGATGCCTTATTTTGAAATACTTAGATCCTTTAACATTGTTATCTTTTATTGTGTGTGTGTGTGTGTGTGTGTGTGTGTGTGTGTGTGTGTCCGTGTGCGTATGCGTATGTAGATATGAGTATGTTTGTGCATGTTAATTGGGACAGAGAAGGATTCTGGTTTTATGATCTATCACTGTTTTTCTTATTTCTTAATACGTAGTCGTTTACTGACTCCAAATCTCACTGATTTCAAGTGAGGCAGGTGAGTCAGCAAGTTCCAGTGATCTTGTAATCTTTGCTTCCCATAGTATTGGGCTTGCAGATGAGTTTACAGACCTATGCTTAGATTTTCGAATGAGTCATGGAATGCAAATTCAGAATCTCAGCTGTTTTCAGTAATCTCTTTCCCATGAACCATATCATCAGTTATTATTATATTTTTTAAAAAATCTATAGTCATTATACATGTGTGTATAAAATAGTTATTGTTTGAATATGAAATATCAGCTATTGATCATTTTGGAAGTTTAGAAACTTTGTCAGGCAGTACCTGAAAGGAAAAATTGATTATTAGATGAATAACTTTGAAAGTTTCTATGGACCCTGGTCACTCCTCAGTGTGCTTTCTGTCCACCACAAGAAAACTATTCGTTGTTACATGGCTCTCCCCATTTTAATGTAGCCTGCATTATAGGTTCAAGGTCAATGGAGTCAGGCATTATCAACTGAAATCTCTTAAATGGTGTACCAATATTTCTTGAATTTTTTAAGTTCATCATTGATAGTGAAATCAAAATAAAGCTAACTAATGCACATTAATTAATCAAGTACTCAGCCACAGAGTAGGGACCTAAGCCTATGCCTATTTCTCCAGTGAGGTTCATACCTTTCACTGCGGTCCTTATACAGGATGGATAGTAAACCCTAGAGAGACAAACAGCTCTGTGAATGCATTTTTCTCTTCAATAGTTTCTCTCCTAAGTAGTTTGTTTGTTTCCTGTCTTAGATTAAAAGTTTTGTTGTAATGTAGTGATTTCTTTTCATTTTTATTTTGAATACATAGGCCCTAAATTTTCTTTTCAACCAGAATAGATATATAGACCTTTTTCTGCTCTATTCTTTGAGATTACACAATTCTAGTACTTGCATTTAAATATTTTATCCATTTTGAGGTGATATGTGGCTTAGGATATGATTGAAATCTTTTACATAAGGATATCCACTAGCCCCAAATTTATCTATTAAAGAGATGAGGTGTCACTGTGGCATCATTTTTCTATCTTCATCTACGATCAACCTACTAAATATTCACAGGTGATTTTTCTTTCAGAAAAAAAAAAGTATTTTTTTTTTAACTCAAGTAATTGCAAATGGGAGACCAGATGGAAATTCCACACTTGGAAAAATAATGAGCAGTTTTTCTACAGAAATCTAGAAAAGATGTCCCTTACACTCGTCCTGTCAAAGTGAGTCTCCTACCTCACTCTGCTCCAGAATCCAAGGGCTTTGATTCCTAAAGGGCAGTCCATGCATAGTCTTCTGCATCCCAGCCTTCCTTCACTAAAACATGCTGGGGAGGGAATGAAGGCAGAAGCATAGAATGAAATTTTAAAGTAGTAAACAGAACCATGGAGGTGTCTACAAATGCATACTGATCAGGAAACAACACAATTATCAGACGTAGTCTGAGGACAGTGTAAAAAATTGAATCAGTTCTTTGGTCAGTGGGGACGAGCAGGAGGTGGCACCAGCAGACTCCTAATTAGTGACTTCTCATCAGAGACTGGGAAACAATGTAGAATGCAAGCTGGAAGGTGACTGATCTACCAACCCGCATTAGATAATGCCATGGAACAGGACGTCATCTTTTGGTTAAGTGTCCACTCATCACGTCACTGTCCTTGGTCACAAGGCTCAGGTGAGGACCAAGTGGGTAGGGTTTTCCAACCTACCCAAAAACTAGGTAAATTAGAACACACATGACTAAGAATCCACCCAGTGACATTTGGGTCATGGACTTGCAGGGATCCAGGAATCCTCTACAATGGCCACACCTGCTGCTTCCAGGTTAATCAATAGGGCTTGTCAGAATGAGATCTGGCTGAGTCAGGGGGATCCTCTATAGGGAAGGCAGAAACAGTAAAGCCAAAAAGGAACCCAAAACAAGACCACAGAAATCAATGTTTCCAAAGAATGTGAGGACCAGGATAGCTATAAACTTCGTGAGTAGTGAACCTTGTTGGAAGAGGGCAAGTATGAAGTATGGAGGAGAGAACCAAGATTGAGCTAAATAAAACCCTACTCCCATGGACACCTCAAAGCATGGTAATTTTTCATGTGGGCTAGAAGGGTTTGTGAATTTGGCAGGGTATCCAGTCCTAGGAGATAACCACTTCTTGATGGCAAATGATACTACTCCTTCTCCAAAGACTCCTTGGTGATGACTTCCTTTCCCTCCTTGTCCAGGTTTGTAGGTCTGTCTCATGCACTTTGTTTCCTCCCTGAAATTATGGTAGTATTATTTATCATGACTTCTTACTTATTTTGCTCAGCTCTGGTCAGCTCCAAATCACCTTGGTATTGACACTTGCCTAGACTCTGAAAAGTATTGCTTTGTATGCCTTACCCTTGTATAGCTTCCCCATCCTTTCTTTTTTCTGTGCGAATGTCAATAGCTGGGTTCATCTTCCTCCTCTGTGGAAGACTTCTGGGATTAACTTCTCTGACCCACACAAGAAATAACCCAGGCTCAGAGTCCCAGTTAGAGCTCTCTAATATGTGTTGAAAGCAATTGGTGATAACATGGTGTTTGAATAACTATACTGTAATATTTTGAAGTCACACAGTGTCAAGTTTTTAGAATTATATTTATTTACTTTATTATTGTTATTTTTATTTATTTTTGAGATTGTGATTTGACTACATTTCTTCCTTCATTTCCACCCCCAAACAGACCAATATGCCTTTCTCTGCTCTCTTTTAAATTAATGATCTTCTTTTTTCCAATAATTGCAATTAAATGCAGGCATGTAGTTTATGTACATACATATTTCTAAATATAGTGTCTATAATCCATACAATGTTACTTGTATATATGGTTTCAGGAATGAACTTTAGGCACGAGAAAAACAAAATTCATGTGCTATTCTCAGGGGAAGACCATTTAGATTCAATGGCTTTTGGAAATTAAATTTAGGACTTTTTATTATTATAAAAAAGTCTTGAGGATTTTAATGTTCTATTATGTTCATTTAGTTCTCTCTCTCTCTCTCTCTCCCTCTCTCTCTCCCTCTCTCTCTCTCTCTCTCTCTCTCTCTCTCTTTCTGTGTGTGTGTGTGTGTGTGTGTGTGTGTGTGTGTTGTGTGTATGTGTATGCCTCAGAATGGTCAGAAAGTAATTTGTAGTAATTTTGTTTTTTCCTCCTACTAAATGGTCCTAAGGCTTGAATTAAGGTCACCAAATTTGGTGACAAGCCCCTTTACCATGTGAGACGTGAGACTTTTCATCAGTCAATATTTTTATTTTATAGGAATTTCGTTGAATGTGCAGATCACTTAGTAATATTAATTCTCAGTCAATTAAAAAAGAATATTTTGAAATTTGTGTGTTCTCTTATTTTTATCTACATTTTATATATATGTAGTTTTTGGTGAATATATAATTTTTTGGTAAAAGTCTTTTTTGAATATAACATTATGATTTATTTTTTTTAATTTTCGAGACAGGGTTTCTCCGTAGCTTTTGGTTCTTGTCCTGGAACTAGCTCTTGTAGACCAGGCTGGCCTCAAACTCACAGAGATCCACCTGCCTCTGCCTCCTGAGTGCTGGGATTAAAGGCATGTGCCACCACCGCCTGGCTCTAACATTATGATTTTGACATTATAAATTATATTTTCTTCATTTCATTTTAGGAATATTTTTGTTTATATAAATAGTCCTCTTTATATTGACCCCATGTAGTGATATTTTATTTGAATTTTAATAAATAAAGCTTACTTAAAGATCAGAATGCTAAGTTAAGCCACTAGAGGCCAGGAAGTGGTGACACACATCTTAAATCCCAGTTTTTAGGAGACAGAAACAGATGGATCTCTGTGAGTTCAAAGCTACCTGGGCCACGTGAGATCCATCCACAAACAGATCCAGGTGGTAGTGGCTCACACCTTTAATCCCAGTGTATGAGAGTCACACACCTTTAATCACAGCACTAGCAGTGATATGGCTGGACAGAGATAAGAGTATAAAGGTGCAGAGAAAGGAACTTACTGGAATGTGGAGTCTAAGGTTTGATTGAGACACAGTGCAATCTAGGCAGTCTGAGGATTTGGAAAAGGTCTCTTTAGTGACTTAGTACTCTGCTTCTTTAGTCTTCACCTTTAAGGCCTATATCAGTTTCTTGTTTTTTATTATTTTTTGTCATGTATTGCAACTTAACAGAAATGATTTTTTGTTTCCAATGCTTTGTTATTTATTTTTAAAATATTGTTGCATTATTTATTTATTTATCTATCAATTTATTTATTCTCTCTTGCTCCTGTGTATGTGAATTTGTGTGCGGCATTTCTTTGTTTCACATTTGGATGTCAAAAAACATCTCACCAGCTTTAGTTATGGCATTTCTAATTTGAATCTTTGGAGAAAAATGATGGAAAGATTTTAAAGTTTATCCTAAGCAATGAATAATTGTATGTTTCTTAGATTTTCATAAATAATTCGAGATAGTTTTATGAAAGTTGGTTCCTTAATACATAACACAAATTCTAACTTATAGTTTAAGGAACAATTAAATATATGTGAGTATATTTATAAGTCTTGATTTACAAATCATAGGATCACAGGATGAAGATAAAAAGTGAATTTCTGTATGCTTTTATAAATTATATTTGGTCTTAATTTAGGTTTTCTTTTAATTCTACTATTTAAATGAATTAACAGTGTCATAAAGATTTACAGAACTCTTGATTTAATTGATGTAGTCACATTTTGTGTGCAGAAATGTATTTTACCTGTTTCTCCCTAAGAAAATAGTAAAATTTGTTATATGATGACTTGAAACGTATTAACTTTGGTCAATACTTTCCGCGCTAGTACATGATTTGACCCTTTTCATTGTTGTAAAATGCTGTACACTTTCATCCCATTTTCTGGCTCCCCAATCTGCCCACTATATATATTGGAAATGAAGTGATGTGCTCAACTTTGATGTTGAATTCTTTTCTCTGAACCTTTTCTGTAGGATTAACCTAATTTTTATGCCCAGCAAACTGTAAGTAAAGAAAGAATTCCTCTAGAGCTTAATTTAAGCCTGGGGGCATGGATAATTCTTCCAATGACTAGGGTGGTGACTTCACCTTGGGGAAAAAGTGGAGTTGAACAATAGTGTCATAATGTGAGAGGACTTACTTAACTCTAGAGAGCACATTTTCTAATATAAAACATATTATGAAAAAGCTGGGTATAGATACTTGCAGAGCAATTTCTTTGTAACAAAGAGGGAAATACTATGTTATGTGCAATAAATTTTATTGATGAAATTTTCTCTCCAGTTGCCATGACCAGCTTATTTTTACAAAAGTATGTAGACTATTAAGTGATGAACTAGATGCTATTTGAAAAGTGATACCAGGCTGGGCAGTAGTGGCACATGCCTTTAATCCCAGCACTCGGGAGGGAGAGGTAGGTGGATCTCTGTGAGTTCGAGGCCAGCCTGGTCTACAAGAGCTAGCTCCAGGACAGGCTTCAAAGCTACAGAGAAACCCTGTCTCAAAATACTCCCACCCACCCCCAAAAGAGGAAAATGATACCATTAGTCACAGAAACACATTTCATCATAATTTTTTAAAAGTACCACAGAAGGAAGGATGCTTCAAACAAATGACTTCTTATCCATATGCTATTTTTATAGAACATAAAAAAGGGGGCAGCCTAGATTACCAGATTCAGAGTTCTTCTTGCATGCTGTTGACATCAACATTTATCTTAAAAGTGAAACCTATCACTTTCCACCCAGGTTTTTATTTTAATATTACAAATATAAAATATATTCTATTTAGGACTCATTATAATAAATAAGACCAGCTTACATTTGACTCAAGTACCCTCTTTATTATATTAAAGAATGTAATTCCCAACATTCATATTTTTATAGATATTCATAGGTATTTATCTCATGCTCCTTAATATAGTATTAACAATTTAGAGACCACAAAATTATACTATACATAAAAAGGGCCCAAAGACCTATGTAGTTAGGACTAGAAAGATGTCTCAATTGATAGCTGCATGTGTTGCTCTTGCAGAGGGCTTTTGTTCATAACAGGCTCTGTGGATCTGTCCTCATCTGTAGCCCTCCAAGGAAACTCACACACATATATAGAAACACAAGCACAGACACACAGAAAGAAAAATAAAATAAATATTTAAAAAGTCTCCAATATTTATTATGTATTTGCTTGAAACAAATAGTATTCTCTTTTCTCTTTTGTTCCAAGAATATCCATTTTGTCAGCTTACCGTGTATACCTTGATTTCCTTATTCAAATAGTAGAAAAAATAAAAATAAAATTATTGCCTAAAAATTTCAATATAATAATATTATTATAAGTTCTATAATATATGATATATATAATTCCATAATAATATAATAAATTAACCTTAGAGAAATAATTTAGGTCCTAGAAAAAAATCAACAACTCAACAACAACAGCTACACTTCTGCTGGTTTTCTTAAAACTGAGGAAAACAGATTTCATTTTCAAATTAGAAAAAAGATTTTATATCACAAATTTATAATTTAACATTGCCATAATGAAGTAACAGATACAAAATATGCATCCATGTATAGTATCCATGGGGTCATAGAAACTGTAAATATTTACAGCAAGGACTGCTAATGTGCAAACACAGAATTGTGTTTGAAACATCACACCGAACTTTTAATTATTGTTTTTCAAGTTTGGACATACGCAGACAGTGATTATTTGATAAGTTTTCAGACCCGTGGCACTGTGATTGATTGCTCTTTTGTCAAGAATCTAGTTTCCCTATTTCATTGATTATGTTCATTCCTAAGTATCACCTAATTCTCTTTATTGACTAAATGTTTAATGCAACTCATGAGTTATGTGTTTGTTTAACTATTTGCTCTCCATTTGATGGTAGTATTTGGAAACACTGGATCCTTCGGGAATTGAGACTTAAAAGAAGGATGTGGGATGCAAAGAAAGCTAAGCACTGGGATTAGAATCCTGTCTGGCGTCTGCCTGGACTCCTATGCTTTCTGTTTGCTGCCAAATAAGAAACAGCTGTACGCTGACTAAGCTTTCTCACCATGACAGACTGGATCCCATAAAACTGTGAACCAGAATCAATATTTCCCTCTTGACATTGTCTTTGTCAGGTATTATGTGAAAAATGATAAAAAAATAAAACTAGTGAATACTTAATGTTAAGTCATTGATTTTAATTTTATTTTAATAGTTAACTTGTTTTGAAGTACATTAAATAAAAAGAAATGAAATTTGTTTTAAATGAATTTAGCTAGCACATGTTGGAGCACCAATTTGTAGTAGGAAGGCCTCTTCTTCATTCCTGTTTACTCACCCCAAAAATAATCACACAGAAACCATATTTTTTAGAATACTGTTTGGTAAATAGCTTAAGCATATTTCTGGCTAACTCATATCTTAAATTAACTCATCTCCATTAATTTGTGTCTGTGTCTTACTTGGTAAAGTTCCAGCATCCTCTCTGGCAAGGCTACATGGCTGCTCTCTGACTTCCTCCTTCCTCCCCGCATTAGTTTAGTTTTCCTTGCCTACTTCTACTCTGGACTTTTAGGTCAAAAACAGTTTCTTTATTAATCAACTGTATTTACACCATACAGAGGGGAACCCCACATTAGACATAGGTGATGTATTTTGTGTTAATTTTTAAAATTAAAAGGTTATTCCATCATCCTTCTTTCTCATTCTTCCTCTAAGCCTTTCTTTCCCCTCCCCAATACATGTCTTTATTTTTTTATCCTTGTTACATAGCAACATAAAACATATAAATATAAAAATGAAACCTGCTAAGTTCCTTTCATTTTGTTTGTATGTTTGAATTTTGGGGAATGAACTCCCTAATTGGTTATCCAATACCAAGTAATACTTTCAGGAATTCCTTTTGTGATTTCTAAACAAGTATTTTCTATCCAAGAATAAGATTTGCTAGGATAATCAAATACTCCATCCAAGTCTCATTTTCATCATACTAATAACATCAATTAAAAGCCCCATGACTACCTGCTATCAGGCTTGTTGGTGTAGGTGTATAATCAGAGAGGCTCAGAAGGAGAATGCTATCCAACTTTCAGTGCTAATGAAAGTGAATAAGTAAGAAAGTGTCGCAAATTAACAAGGTAATAAAAACCTAAACACATAGCTCAGTGGTAGAATGGTTGATTACCTTCAGTCAGGTCCTGTGCAAATGCCTAGTATGGCTAAGGACTATAAATACAACAGAAATAAACAAATAGATTTTTTTATGTTGATATAGTAGTCAGCTTTCTGTCACTATGTTAACCTACCTGAAGGAATGACCTTTTAATAAAGATAAGATTAATTTAGTGAATGATTTCAGAGGTCATTGGTCACTGGTCCCTCTTCTTTTGAAGAGAGCAGCACAATGCCTATAGGTGAGGAATGGTGGTGAAGAAGCATGCTTAACCTATGGTGAGATGCTGAAAGAGAAAGAAATGGCCTTTCTTTTAGTACGTCCATCAAGGCTATCTACCAGTGTCTCCCCTTCCATTTGGGTCCATCTTCTAAGTGTTATATCACCTCTCAACAATACCACAGGCTTAGAGCCTACCAATCAATAATTCAATACGTACACTTCAGGAAATAGTTAATGTCCAAATGAAACCAGTCAAAATCTTGTAGATTCCATAAAATCAGGGTATGTAAACACAGAAATAAATACTTAGCGGCTCAAAGCAAAACTATAGTGTTCCTTGTTGAAATCTTTTTATAGTCTGCTGAACCATACGATGCTTGCCAAAAAGGGGCTGCTTCTGCCTGAGAAATATTCCTAGTTGCAGAAATAGTCCAAAGAAAAAGTTGCTAGTTATTAAAGGTAAGAGTAGTTTTGATGATTTGGATTTTATCTGAACCTTGTGGTCCTGGAGATGTTGGGGTGAGAAAGAAAGTGCATTGAAGAAACTGAAATAAACATTGTATTTTTTTTTTATAAACACAGATTGTATTCTCCTTACATCATGACAACATCATAAGATTTAACTCCTGTTTCCTCACATAAGTTAATGGTTCTCTTAACTTTAAAGTTTGGTTAAGCTGTAGAATGTCATTTTTAAAAGTTATTAGAGCTACATTATCATCCTAAACTTGGTATTCCCTTCAGAAACAAGTGAGTGTGATAATATGCATTTGTTCAACTTTTTTGAAGAATTGTCTTTGTATTCTAACCATTAATAAATTAGACAAGATGTAACTAAATCTTGTTTGTAAATTCTAAAAAAGAAGATATCATCGTTTTTGACCTCTAAAATGGTCTAAAACCACTGCGACAATGAATGAATATAATATTGTATATGTAAGTCATAGAGTTAAACTTATTATATAAGGGTCTGTTTTTAAACATTTTCCTGATCTTAGATTTCAATTATTTTATTTCAGAATTAGGCTCAATATTAAAAAAGTAACTAATTTACAGTCTGTTGTATAATGTTCTAAATTTAAGATATCAAGAAGATTCAAACAAAAAGTAAATAAAGCTGTATGGGTTATGTACATTTTAGAGTAATTGTACTGGAGTATTATCGGTGTCTTTTCTTAACCCCAAACCAAACAGCATACAAGAAGGAAGAAATGTCACTATATTTTTGGTGTGATAAAATACACGAGGGTTCAATTATGCCACTAGATGGAGCATTTAGCACTTTAGAGAATATTTTTTAATCAAATCCATGGGGCTTTTTCAATATATTTTAATGTTAAAATATATGAACTACTTAGGCATATTTTTATTATTTCATAGCAAAAAGTCTTGCTTTTAGGAATATGAAAGCTGATAAATTGTGAGATGAGTCCTTAATCAAGAAATTAATTCTGGATAAGTGTAGTGGTTCTATGTACAGTTTCTGATGGACCTCCGTGCTATACTCAGCACCAGTGGATGAAATTTGAGACCCCTTACAGTAAGTAGGATCCCCTTTGTGCATCCAATGAGGATGCTCCATCTTTTTCATGAGAGGATTCTAATGAGTAATATAAACTTACCCTGAACAAACGCTCTGATGACTAGACTTTACACATTTATGTTCATACAAATTAACATATTTTCCTTGTATTCTACTGTAGAAGACTTTTAAATCAAGGTAAGATAAGTAAGACTGGAAGGGGAAAAACAGTACCATGACCTAAAGCCTTTTCAGTGTTGGCCTTAATTTCCTTTAAAAAAAATCTGTACTGCTAATAACAACACTGTGAGTGAATAATTTTCAATAATAATGATGGAAGAAGAAGAAGAAGAAGAAGAAGAAGAAGAAGAAGAAGAAGAAGAAGAAGAAGAAGAAGAAGAAGAAGAAGAGTGGACTTGTTAGTCATATTGTCCATTGATGCCTGAGATGTTGAAGGAGCAGTATTTGACAGGCCTTAGGTAAATGGGAGCTTTATGGTTCCAGTCACAAGGGAACAAAACCAGTCTGTGCATCATTCATAAAAGATCTGTTTTCTTCCATTATCTTTTGTTGAGGACAAAATAAATGTAAAGGATGTATAAAAGCTGGTGTTTTCTTATATATTGTTCTAAATCCTGTCATTTGTTCCTGGTCCAATATGCAACTGGCTAAATAAGACTGGAAGCAATTCTATCATAGAACACTGATGTTAATTAAATATTGAGTGTTGACACAGTGAGGAACCAGTTCTCAAAATTCTGATTGATCTTCTTGCTTACCTATGTGAAATCATGATCTATTAATCATTACAGACATGCATGTGTATGGAGGAAATTACCCAAAGTATCAAAGTGAAAAAAAAAAAACCTCCATGAAAAGCTGAGGGTGTTTGACTCATAGGAAAACCATGGATTTGAGCCCTTCTACTACAGAAAAACAGCATAGTGGTCCATGCCTGTATCTCCAGCACTGGGGATTTATAAGAGTTTGAGACCAGCATGGAATACAGGAGAACCTGTCTTAAAAATATACAATAAAAGGTTATGAATATATTAATTAATTATATTTAACCATTTTGCTGGTCATAATATTTATATCTTTCTATCTCTTTTATCTATTTATATATATTATGTTCTATAATATATGTATATATATCATGTTATAAAGTTAAAAATGCATAGGCTTTCTGTTGACTTAAGAGAAAAAAGGAAGAAATATATCATGTAAAAATTAGTCATTAAAGAAAATAGCTATAAGACAGAATAAAAACTGTGAAGTATGAAGATTATTATAAATGGTATGTTATATGGAAAAATATTAACCAGAAAAATGTATAACTTCAAGGTTATTTTATGCAAATATGTGTTCAAGGTCAAATACCATCCTATTCCAAGGGAAAGTTTCTTTTAATATTTATTATAAATTTGAAAATTCCACAAAACAGAAGGATAACTTTCTTGATGATATACTGTCTAGACTGTAGTATTTGGAGCGGCGGCGGGGCTGCGTCCCCAACACCCCAGCCGCCTGCTCAGCTAGCTTTTGCCCTGAAATAACAACACACAAACTGTATTCTTTTAAACACTGCTTGGCTCATTTCTACCCAGCCTCTTCTAGGCTAACTCTCGCACCTGGACTAGCCCATTTCTTATCATCTGTATAGCACCGGTCTTACTGGGAAGATTCTAGCCTAAGTCCATCCTAGGTCGGAGCTTCATAGCGTGCATCTTCCCTGGAGCGGGGAGCATGGCGTCTCTCTGAGGCTTCTGCTCTGGAGAGGAGAGCTGTCGAGTCTGAGCTCACTTCCTCTTCCTCCCAGCGTTTTGTTCTGTTTACTCCTCCCACCTATCTTTTAACCAATGAAATGGGCCAAGGCAGTTCCTTTATTAGCCAATGACCTTCCTCCATCACTAGACTTAATTGAAAAATGTTAATATAACATAAACTGAATATATAGATTAGGTTAGCAACTTTAATAAGTTTTACTTGCTATTTTAAGAATATTTGTGTGAATACATAGATTAGGCAAGCAACTTTAATAAGTTTTACTTGTTATTTTAAGAATATTTGTGTTAATTAATAAAAAATAATGATTATGTATTAGATATTTAAATAACACCATTCTAGTTACATTCTGAAGTTAGTTTTGCTATTGTTCTCTTGTCAAGTATTAAAACTCTTCACATTCATAAGTACTCAATATCTTCCAGGGCAGACTCATAAAGGTAACATCTATTTTAGGCATGTACAATAGTCTAGGGTGTCAGCTGAGATTGACACGCACTTTCCATCTGTCCCCAAAAAACTGTACCAAGGATGAGGGGGCAGTTAGAAACACAAGCCATTTAGTTGAAAATAGGAAATCACTTTCAAGTCTGAAACTGAGCCAGTTAGATGGGAAGTACCTGAGTTTCAGGAAAGTAGAGTCTTTCTGAAAGTGTCCTGCTTCTCTAACATCTACAGATCAAAGGACTCCTGTTCCCTAAGCTGTTCTGTCACCGGAACCTCTCATGTCAGTCTGGAGCTTTCTGGTCTCATGCCAATGTTTCTTTCATAGGCAATCTTGATACCTCTCCTCAGTCCTATTTTCCTACCTCATATTTAATTAGGTAGAGCATATTTGATTTGTCCAAATAAGGTATACATTTTATGAATTTTATAATGTATGCTTGTATGTAACAGCAATTAAAGAAAAAGAGGCCAGAATCAATAAGTTGGAAGAGAGTAAAGGAGTTACATGAGGCTGGAGAGATGGGTCAGTGCTCAAGAGCACTCTCCTATCTTCCAAAGGTCCTGAGTTCAATTCCCAGCAATCACATGGCTGCTCAGAACCATCTGTAAGGAAATCTGCCTCTCTCTCTCTCTCTCTCTCTCTCTCTTTCTCTCTCTCTCTCTGATTTTCGCGATAGGGTGTCTCCGTAGCTTTTTGGTTCCTGTCCTGGTACTAGCTCTTCTACACCAGGCTGGCCTCGAACTCACAGAGATCCGCCTGCCTCTGCCTCCCGAGTGCTGGGATTAAAGGCGTGCGCCACCACCCCCTGGCGTGTAGCTCTATTGAGGAAGAAACCTTCTCAGTTGTCCTCATCAACTTAGACCATGAAACCCAATATGGATAAGTTCAACAGAACCGCAGTCTATGGGCTGCTCATGCCTGCTTCAGCATTGCCCTGGCATATATTTCATTCAGTTTCAAATGAGTCACATGGAAGGATATTTAAGGAACAGAAAGAAGGTAGGAAAATCATGTAACTATTTTAACTTGAAAATTTATTTTTAACATGGTGATGCAAACCAAATATCATGGTCAAATTAAAAATATTGAATTTTTGAATGTATAAAGAGTAAAAATCAAGCAGTTACATACTTGTGACTATAGATAATTGCAACATGAATTTTTAAATTTTTCTTTAATTTTTTCTCTCATACAATACATTCTGACCACAGCCTCTGTTCCCTCCACTCTTCCCATTCCCCACTCCACCCCTCCTTTCCTCCAGAACCATTGTTCCTCCATTTACCTTCTGAAAAGAGCAGGGCACACAGGGATATCAACTGAACATGGCATAACTAGATGCAGCAATACTAGGAATGAACCTTTATAGCAAGGTCGAACAAGGCTGAACTGAATAAATTGCTTTAAGAAAATTTGGCACTGATGTTTTTTGTTTCCATTTACTTAACTTCTTTTCTAGTGACTGTGATAAAACTCTCAGAGTAAAGTAATTCATTGGAAAAGGGGTTTCTTTATCTCACAGTTCCAGGTTATCATTTATTATTACAATAAAGTCAGAGTGTTTGGAGCTCAGGGCAACTGGTCACCCTGGGATCATATTTAAGAAGCAAAGAGAAAGGAATGCATGTATTCTGCTAATCCTCTCAATTTCTCCATATTTTATAGTCCAATCTACCTGGCAAGACATGGTCCTGTTAACATTGATAATGGCTCTACCTTTATCAGTTAGTTCAATCTAGATAATCTCCCACAGATATCCCAGGCGCATATTTATTTCACAAATGATGTTCAAATCTGTAAAAATAACAATTAACACTATTATATCTATTTTTATAGTGATTATTAGGTAACAGATTAGCCAAATAGGCAATTGCAACAAAGTAAAATTGAGATTAGAGATAAGACTTCTGGTTTACTCTGATTAGATAAAATTTATGCAAATTATTTTGAAGACAAAGCAGACATTTTGAATTGCTTCATGGATACCTCAGAACTTTCTAATTTGTAATGTCAATAAATATAAAATGGATAATGATGTCACCTCACAATTTCATGACAATATTGTGAAATACCAGATTGCTTTAGATATTATTAGTAGATGTTTCAATAAACCAATGCTATTTTCCTTTTAAACTGTACCCATATTTGTTTTAAATTTGATGTTGTGAATGGAACTATATACTCTTGATGATATGGTGATATTTTTCCCTTTTATTTTTCTTTTTTCTCTTAATTTTATATATCAGGGGCTGTAAGGGAAGTGGTGGAGGATATGGAGGGACAGGAAATGAATGACATTCAGATGCATGATGAGAAAAACATAAAAAATAAATAAAAAGAAAGTTAATAAAATATTCTCTTCATATACTAGCTGTAACATTTATCCATGCTACGGATAAGGGAACTAATTATACATCTATTAAATTTAGGATAATTTTCTGTGGTTCATATCCTGTTCTCAAATATAATGAGCAAATATTGTCATCAAACACATTCACAGAAGTTTGACTTCTTCTTTTTCTAAACATAGAAACTATATTTAAAGGTCCCCAAAATATGTAGAAACAAATAAATCTCAGTATAAGAACTCTAGACGTAGAAATTATTAAGCAAGTGTGAATTTAGTCTTATGCTTATGAATTTGGCTATCATTTATCATCATTTTCCTGACATAGAAATTCTTGAAATCTTCTTTCATGTTAAATTGTGAATTGATCATTTTAAAAATTACATTCCTATTATATCTCACCAAGCATTACATAAATGATACATAAGAACAAAGTAAAATGCATTGCCAGTGCAATTATCTAAACATAGACCATTATTAAGAGAATAGATATGATTTGTCATCATTATTAGTATATGTTTGATCAATAAAACATACCATTCATAGGTTGTTGCTTCTGAATTAAAAAGTAATTTGTATTGGAAAGTTTCACTGAAAATCGTGTTTTGAAACTAAATAAATAGGTATTACGAGATCAAGACTCGTGAAGAGTGTATTACTCATTTCCTTGATATAATTGTCTTTTTATAGCTGCTATGATCATTCATGTAAATACATATTTAGGGAAACATCCAAAGCATATTATTCACCTAGTGGAGCATGACTGCTCGAGAGGATTTGCTGTGAATTCCTTGCAGCAATTGTCACCAAAACCTGTTAATTCACAAGTACAGCCGCTGCCACTTCTACCTGTAAATATCCATTGCTCATTATTTCTCCTTGTTATTTCAAAGGGAAGTCAATTCTGTGTGGAACTACTTATTAGACTTATTTTGAAAAGGGTTATCCTGAAAGGAATGAAATGTCTTCAGTAATGACATTTTCAAAAGGAACATACTAATTTAAATAGCTGTCTTTAAGAAATATGAGCAAATACTCAACAGTCCTAAGGCAGGCTGCAGCTAATATCTCATTTTTGAAAAGAAAAGACATATAATTTGGAATAAGTGCTCTTGCATATCTTCTCTTCAATATTGCTATAATTTAAACTAAAAATTACAGATGTAGCACTTAGTCAGGCTGTGGAAATCTATAATGTTAATGAGCGTCGGCTGCACATACATATGGGAGAAATTCAGTGTCAAATGCTATTGGGGAAGATATTTACCCTCTGTGTTTTCTTTGTATAAAGTCTAGCTCTGAATAAAAGATGTGGGGACAGCACCAAGGGGGCATTGACTGATTAATTCTTATATTGTAAAATAAAAATAAAAATGCCCCAAGAGTTTTCATTTGCTGGCTAGCTTTCCCCCACTGTCTATTCAAGATAAAGAAGGAAAATGTATTCTTGGCTCATCACATGACTGAGACAGATGATATATAATTAGGTGATAAATGATAGAGAGATAGATAGGCAGTGTTAACTACATAGCTTAATAGTTTATTTTTAGTTCCTTGCTTCTAGCTGTGATCAGAAGATAAATGTACTTTGAACTATAAACTGCATATGAAAGAAGAGAGCTCATTATAGTGAATATATTTTAAGTTCTAAAATGAAACTATGAATTGACTTTTGGGTGACATAATAATTGGCAACTTTTACATGAACTCCTAAATGACTTAAAATCTACCTTTATTAATTTTATCTGGTAACAATGTACAATGAGTTTTTAGTGTTCAATACAATCATAACCTGGTCCAACAGTCTCTGATGTAGACATCCACACACTGTGATTTTACATCTACGAGTGCCATCTCTTTCTGGATAACTAAGGAACTTCAACAATGGGATTAGCAGGGAGTATTTTCTGATGAGCGTAGCAACCCAAACTCACGGTCAGCAGCCACTTTTCTTCTAGCAGATGCAGTCTTCTCACATCTATGGATTTTGACCTGACATAACGTGATGCAAGTCCTTCAAGATCCTTATAATAGGAACTCGGAGTAGAAGTATTAATTTTAGTGGTGAGAACAATGTTTCTAGTCAAAAGGTTAAAGTCGCTGTGCATTGTGTAGCAGATATGCTTCAAGATGTCTGGGTTACATCACAATGCAATTTCCCAAGTGAAATATCTTTGAAAACAATAACTAATAAGTTTTTCACTTTATTTTGACTTATTCTCTATCATTTTGCTTTACCCTCCCATTTCTTGTATTGGAGAGGCATTACTGCTACTATGTGCCTTAGTGGGTACCTGGTCTTCAGCATATATTGGATTTTCATTTCAATTAACATTTTCTGTAATCTAGTCTTCCTTTTGCAATTTCTATTTTGTTGTCATTGTGGATTTGTCTTTCCTCGTACTGTACATTTCAACAGGTTCTTTTTTTATTCATGTGCTGTTTTTTTTTTCCTGAGACCGTGTCCCACAATGTAGTCTGTGCCAGTCTAAACCTCATGAAGTAACCCATAACCCAGGATGCTTTCAGACTTGTGACAACCCTCCTGAATCGGCCTCCTGAAGTGCTAAAATTAAAAAGCATGGAGCCCAAAGTTGGCTCCTTTTGTCACATTTTTGCTCTGAAGTGCTGTTTAAAGCATCATCAAAATCTGAATCAATCTTATTCTTATAACAGTCTCTAGGAACCTTGACTCTCTTCCAAGGAAAGGGACCCTGTCTCAGGGGGTTGCTGAACATTAGACCCTGAGCACATGGTGATTGTAAATGGAATCTCAACGTATGTCTCTGGAGACATCTCATTAGCCCTGCTCTCTTTTTCCGTTGAAGTTGACTTTTAAGTTTATAAATATAATCAATTTTTGCTATGCCTTCTATTTTTTAGTATTCTGCATTGCTTTATATACATGTGTCTCTGCAAATTCCAGGGTCATGAATAGTGTTAGCACATTGGCTGTGACTATATAAAAAATAACCTTTAAAAATTATCTTAAAACAATTAAAATTATCATTTAAGGAACAAAGAACTGTATATTCTTCTTTGTGAGATAATCATGCCTCTTTGACAAGAAACAGCTTCTTTGTGTTAGACCAAGGTGGTCATTCTCATTAAGCTTCTTGACCAAAACACAAAGGGGTTTCTTTTACCTCTTAAATGAGGTGAAATAAGGTCTCTCCCAGAACTCAGAACAACATATTTTTTGAGCAAGTGGTTACTTGCCTGTTTTGTGAGGCAGACAAAAATAAATATAAAGGAATGAGGCAATATGTTCTTCTAAGACCATATGCAAAGTACGATAGACGTGGAAAGAATCATATCTTAGCTTCTGATTGAATGAGTTGGGATTTACATAGACTAGCATTTTCCTTAGTCAAAAAGCACTTGATTACAGCAAGAAAGTGAGATAAAAGTTAAAACATTAATATTTAGTTAGTGTTTAAAGTGGAGAAACAGATATCTCACATAGGACTGTGTCAATGACTCAGAGATGATCTTGTATGATCATTTGTAGCTTCCAGAAGGGTACAATAAACAAGTAATGTTTTCATTCCACACCTCTTCTGAACCCTTCCAGAATAACACAGCTGTGGACTATATTCCTGGTGAAAGTCAAAGCTGTGTCAAAGTCTCCACTATTGCTAAGCTGGGTATCAATTGCTGTTTTATCAAACTGTCACAGATTCTGTGGCTCGATCCAATCCCATCATTTTCTTATGTGCTGTAACTTAGAAGTCCAAAGCCAGCTTCTGTTAATGACTAAATTCAGATGGTGCTGATCTTTCAGGAGAGATAGAGATTCACGCATGCCCTTTCTCTTTCTAACTTTGATTAACAACACATGTCCTTGGCTTATGGCTTCTTCCTGAGATCATGTGCACTTTAGATATAATTATACCACCTCTCTGACTCTGACTTCTTGTACATCACTTTTATAAAGATTACTTTTGTTGTATCAGGTTTGTTGGAGGGGATGTCCTCTTATCTCAAAATCTTTGATTTAATCGGAGGCTTGAAGATCTCTTTCAGTTTATAAGCTAACACCAATACATTCTATGGTGTATGATACTTGCATATATTTTATGGAGATATATTCAGATAAACTCACACATTCATTTTCTTCTTCATTTGTCCCCTTTTGCTTAAAAATTTTCTCTATGTTACCCTTGAAAATGTGGATGACAGAATAGGAAAATTGTGTGATATCTGCTTTGCTTGCAAAGGGTTTATGGTGCTTGTGAAACGGAGAGAATTTGCAAGTCAGAAAACTTTTGACAGAGGCAAGTCCAAAGTTGTATTCTCAGTTTGTTCAATAAAAAAACTGGAACAGAGAAGGTTCTTCATCTCTATACAGAACTCAGATCTCTTCTGGCCCCTTGACCAGAAAAGATTTTATTTTCATGATGGTCGAAAGTACAGACACATGTTTTTCTAAACATTATCCAAAAACAGCTAAGTTACTTTAGTGTTTTGAGATGGAGTCACGTTTAGGTAAAGCTGACCCCAAACCTGTGATGTGGCCAAGGCACAATCTGAACTTATGATTATCTAGTGTTCCCTGTCTTAAATTAAAACAATTGCAACACTATGCCACCAAGCCCAGTTATACAATGCTTGGAAATCATGGACTATTTGTAATGTATGTGATTTTTCTACCAACTGAGTTAAATCTCTAGTCCTTAGGACTATTTTATGAAGCTGCATTTAAAGGTTTCACTTTCAACGTCTTAAGAAAGGAAAGAATTATATCACAATTATACAAAATATCTTATACAATGAGCACAATTAGATTGTGCTTAGTTCTACACAGAGAGAATAAGAAATTGCCCACGCACTCTTTCAGGTATAATTAAATATTAATTAAAGCTCACAAGCAGATGCCATTTAGCTGGTTTTAAGTTTGAACACAAAGATCTTCAAATTACACATACTCATTTAGCATTCACTGTTGTGAGGACATGAGTTCAGGTCAACACAGAGTCTTCATTAATCTTCTTGAGACTACTACACTGGGTATTTGGATCCCAAACTAAGTCCCTAGCCTTTCTTCTTTCTTAGGATGAATTTTTAAGTACAAACACCATGTACATAGGTAATACAATTCAGTTAGCAAAAATGGTTAGCCAGAAGCAAAAATACATTAATCAAATACAACTTTAATATGTCTAGGAAGTTTCTCAGAACTATGGATTTTGATACATTAAGTCCTTGTTTTCATTTTGAAAGGTTTTGCTGCCGACATGATGGGTCCCAAGGTCTGGATGTTGATTCAATCATACAAAAGTCATACTGAGGACTGGGAGCCCAGTACAGCTTTACTAACAAGACAACAAGCTCCCAGAATTCTGAGTAACTACAGACATTCGGGATATGACTAATTTGTTATAACAATTTACCAGCTTTTACTCTATTGGACTTTTGTTTTTGTTAGATAATATGGACAAATATAGTAACAAAACCAATCTTCAACTGGATCAAAGTGTTAAGTAATTTCAAGTCTGTGGAAAGTAATATTTTTGAAAAATCAACTACTGACAATCAGTAGTGGCAAGAAAAGGGATAATACAAAAGGGAAATATTATGTCCAAGGATTCAGAGATGTGTTAACACGTTATTAACTTCTAACCTGAGAAAATATAGCTGGTGTCTTCAGTTGCTTACTGCTTAGAAGATATAAATGAAATAGTTTCTAAACAGCATCTTCTTTATTCACCTGAAAATCCTTAGATGCTTGTGGTGCAGACGCAATAATCTCTGAGAACATCTGAGGCTCAGATAAAAGACATTTTCCATCCTTGTTGCACCTAAACTGATGGAGTTGCACTCTCTCCCATACCCTTGAAGTCCATTCTCACTGTGAGTTTGTGTGCATTCCCATGCCACAGCTTCTCAGTAGAGTGGGCAGACATTTCACGTTCTTATCTTGTCATATTTTTTTGAAGAAAACACATACCCACACAAATGGGTGAGTGTGTGTGTGCATGTGTAAATATTATATCAATTGATAATACATCATAAGGGTGAAAGTGCTCCCCCCCAAAAAGCCATAGGCTATCTAGCAAAACTCCAGTTCCAGTCATAGGAAAATGCCCCAGGACTTTTATAACCAAAAGCAAATAATCACAAAGAACGAACTAGAATTAAGGTTGCTCATATTACATTTCATAAAGCATTCTGTAATTAATCATTGCTCACAATAGATCTGTTTGTGTTTTTACCTATGCTTATGTTATATACGCAAGAGCTGTATGATTGATTTTTCAGCACTTTTTAGAAAATAAAGACATGCAGGTCCTATATCAGTGTTGTAAAAATCTGTGAAAGAAAAGGGGTCAATTTTATTTGCCTCTATGGCAGTCTTTCAAGACCTTTTTGCACTGTACTAATGCAGTAAATGTTTCAGAATGATCAATATTAATTGTTGAAATTTTAAAAGTATCCTTTTCAGAGGTTGTAGGTTCGTCTCACTAGTAGATTGTTTAACTGCCATATAAAAGGGTCTAAATTCTATAAACAGCAACAAAAATAGTTCTGCTTTAATCATCAATTCTATACTGGCATATTCAAAACTGTGAAATGTATTTACATTTTCAATTTTTAGGGTATTTTATAATTTTCTAGAGGTAACTACAATAAATGATTGTGACTTTTGTGAATCAAAACAATAGAAATATATTACATTATTTTAGGAAGTAGTACTATTTAGTATTACTACTAAAAGTACTATTTTAATAGTAAAATGCAGCAGAACCCGACTATCATTGAGGAGCTCAGTAAAGTGATTTATTGCCCACTCCAGCTCCTGGTAATTGTCAGAATTCTGGAACTTGTAAACCCAGAAGTTCAATTTCTATCCTTATTTCATGTGGCATTGCTCTTTGTAGATCTACAAAATCATAGTCTAACAATTTATTGACAGAACTGGTAGAATTTACAGGCTAACTTATCTTGAAAATGTTCATATGTTGATGTGCTCATGTTCTTGGAATCACATGAAAATGACATTTTGTGAGATATATTAAAGTATTTTTTGGTGTGAGGACATATGTGTACAAGTATTTGCCTTAAATGCAAATATCTATAGCATTTTGCGTATATTCAGATAACTGTTTATAAAGCAACTGTTGTTAAAGCAAGAATAATTCAGTGAAATTTTATGAGTTTTATTGCTTGCATATCTATACAGCTTAAAAGTTTGTATTTTAATTTGTAAAAATTACAAGAGTCCACTGAATAAATGAATTTCCATCTCTCATGAGGAAATGTTGTAATTCACAATCACAGCAGAAGTGTTTCTAAACTTGGTAAGAAATCTCAGGCCTCTTCCATAAAATGAGCTTTATAGACAAATTCTAGGTAAAATGTGTGTGAGATGTAAGGATGGTCTAGAGAAACTTCTTAAAAATGAAGGTATCGCATGATAGCTTATTTTTCTCATTTTTGAAGGTGTGCATGTGCATGTGTGTGTGTATGTGTGTGCATGTGTGTTTTTATGTGAGCCTGTAAGTAAGCATAGGTGTATGTATGTCAGAGAAAAAGAGTTGAGGAAAGAGATAATTTTCCATCAAAGAAATTGATATGTTCCCTAGATCAGATCATTAGTTAGCCCATGAATACTATGATTTTACATAGTTAACTAAAACCCTTCTTGGATGCATGCCATACACAATTTGATAACAAATTGCCTGTGTTTAGGCAACAGCACATTTTTTTTTAAAAAAAATAACAGTTTAGTGTTTATAAATGGCTTGTGTTTTACAAATATTTAAATTAATTAACACGAAATACATTTAATCAGTTTAGATTTGCTCCAATGTGGGAATACCCACAATACATTTAATTAATGAATATGGTCCAAAAATATGTTTTTTGATCTATTAATCACTCCCAGGAATAGACTCATAAGGATTTATTGTAACAGTAGAAAATATCCAGCTTCTCTGTAAACATATCAAATATTTTGAAAACAGGGTGAAATAAAAAGCATTTCAACTCTTTTGCTGTACTGTTCTGTCTCATAGCCTTTTCGTCATCCCATTTATTTCGGTTCCATTCTCTTTAGTACAGTAAATCCCCTATAACAGCATTTTGACACGGATGTGCAGAAGTATCTATTGTCCTTTCCCCAGCAGAAGTTTACACAGCAGATGGTAAAAATGTCCCAGCATATATTTGTGAGATTGAAATAAAAGTAATACACCAGAATGCTAACATTTCTTGGCACATTGTCAAATTATATCAATGGCAAGTTAGGAAAAAAAATTAAACACACGAGAAAATTCAACATTTTGCTTTTATTTCTCAATTCTCTAATCCCATCTTAGTAAAATATGATGCAATTATTTCATCTTCCTAAAATAGACGTTTTCTTCATGGTTTCTCCTTGCTGTTTCTGAAGCAGCAGTCTCAAGACCTCCCTTGGGACCTAACTCCTTCGTTCCCTTCTTTGTCCTTCCGTCCTTTCCTTTACTCTTCCCTCTCCAACAGCTACAGATGGTTAATTTCTTCTAATTCCCACAGGAAAAAAAAACTAATTTCTTCTAGGTTTATTTAAAAATTGTAGAAATATTAACTGGAAATAATAAGAGTAGCTTGATTGAATATAATTAAGATACCTTCCCAGTGTTTCATTTTACAAGTGACAGAATTATTTTAACATATAGACCAATGAAGAAAACCACAATGCAAGTGACCTACCCTTTCAACAGTTCTTAAATAAAATAAACAAAAGAAACAAAGCACTAGAGATCCATTTTATCTATTTCTGTACCCTTTGTCAGCTGCCCTATAGTTCTGTTGATACTTTGTTCTTGGGATTCCTCCTAGGAGGAGGTCACACAAAAGGCCTGGTCACATTAGACTTTCAACCAGGCTTCCTACTGAGAAAGGGTTACTAAAAAACAGACAGCATTGAATAGAGGGCAGATCATCCAACTTGACCCAAGGGAACAGAAAGGAAGCTGTGGTGAGTTGGAGAGGGGAACTATGCTAATGAAAACCCTTTTATCATCTATGGCTTCAGATAAGGTACAAATATCTCATTATGAAAAAGGAGCTCATTTTACATAACCTAGTGTCTTAAAAATCTCTGAGTTTCTTTCCTTTTCTCCTTCTTCTAATGTTATAAATATGTTATGATGAGAATAGTAAGAATTGGCTGATTTCATGAGAAAAAATTCTACGTGGAAAAAAAGAATTAAGATTAACTGAGTTTCTGACCTAGCATTTAATTGAGCAGTGACACACCTTTATTCAATATTTGAAAAATTAACAATGAAAAGTACTGTTATTGAATGAATTCTGCCATATAATCTCTAAAAGAAATTTTTTTGTATATTATATAAATATCAATTGTGATCTTCTATGTATAGACTGGATTAATGTTGTCAACAAAGGTCCCATAAAGTATCTATGTGAGGGTATCTCTGTAAACTATTGATTCTGAAAGTGATCTGAAAAGGAAAGTTCTGTCCATCAATGTAGGTTGGTTTCACACAGTTTGTGGAAGTTCCAAAACATCCATTCTTCAGTCAAATGGCATCTAGATTGTTTCTGGGTTCTGGATGACAAAAAAATGCTGCTATGAACATAGTTGAGCACATATCCTTGTAGTATGATTGGAGCATACATTGGGTATTTACTTAAAAGTGCTATAACTGGGTCTCTTGGTAGGTTGCTTCCTAAATATCTGAGAAAACACCATATGAATTTCCATAGTGACTATACCAGTTAGCATACTTACCAGTAGTGGAGCAGTGTTCCCTTTAGCCCACATTCTCTCCAACATATGCTGTCATCAGTGTTTTGATCTTGGCCATTCTGACAAGTAGAAGATGGAATCTCGGAGTTGTTTAGATTTGAATTTCTCTGACAGTTAAGGATGTTTAGCATTTCCTTTAGTGTCTTTTAGCCACTTTAGATTCATCTGTTGAGAGTTCTCATTTAGGTCTGAACCCCATTTTTTATTGGATTATTTCTTCTTTTGGTGACAAATTTCTTGAATTTTTTGTTTATTTTGGAGATCAGCCCTCTTTTCCGTGTTAGGTTGGTAAAGAATTTTTTTTCCCATTCTGTAGGTTGCCATTTTTATCTTGTTGCTTTACAGCAGCTTCTCAGGTGCAGGAGATCCCATTTGTTAATTGTTGATTTCAGTGGCTGTACTACTGGGGTTATATTTAGGAAGAAGTCTTCTGTGCCAATGTGTTCAAGTGTACTTCCTACTTACTCTTCTATGAAGTTCAGTGTGGTTGGTTTTATATTGAATTCTTTCATTCATTTGAACTTGAGTTTTGTGCGTGGTGCTAGTTATGGATCTATTTGCTTTCTCCTACATGTTGACATCCAGTTATATCAGCACCATTTGTTGAATATATTTTCTTTTTTCCATTTTATATTTTTTTGCTTCTTTGTCAAAAATCAGGTGTTTGTAGGTATGTCCACTGATCTTCGATTCAGTTCCATTGGTCCTCCTGTCTGTTTTTAAGCCAACACCAGGCTGTTTTCAGTAAGGTTGTTCTGCCATAGAGTTTGAAGTCAAGGATTTTGATGTCTCTGGAAGTTCCTTAATTGTAAAAGACTGCTTTAATTATCCTTGGTTTTATGCTTTTCCATTTGAATTTGAGTATTTTTCTTTCATGAAGAATTTTGCTGAAAATTTAATGGGCATTGCATTGAATGTGAGATGCTTTTGTCAAGATTGCTAATTCTACCTTCTGTAGAGCATGGAACATTTTCCATTTTCTGTGATTTTCCCCAATTTCTTTCTTCAAAGATTTAAAGTTCTTGTGATACAGGGCTTTCATTTGTTTGGATAAAGCTATTCCAAGATATTTTATGTTATCTATGACTATTGTGAAGGGTGATGTTTCTATGATTTCCTTTCTCAGTCCACTTATCATCTGTATAAAGGAAAGCTACTGATTTTTTTAAGTTAATCATGCATTCTGCTTCATTTCTGAAAGTGTTTATGAGTTGTAGAAATTCCTTGGTAGAATTTTTGAAGTCACTTATACAAACTATCATATCATCAGCAAATGCTGAGAATTTGGCTTCTTTTCTGATTTGTATTCCCTTGATCTCCTTTTTTATTGTTCTAGGTAATACTTAAGTACTATATATTGAATAGATATGGAGAGAGTGAGCAACTTTGTCTTGTTCTTGATTTCCATGGATTTGTTTTGAGTTTTTCTCCATTTAACTTCATGTTGGCTGTTGACTTGCTGTAAATTGCCTTTATTATGTTCAGGTATGTTACTTGTATCCCTACTCTCTCCAAAACCTTTATCATGAAGGTATGTTTTATTTTGTCGAAGGCTTTTTCAGCATCTAATGAGATGATCTTTTTCTTCAATTTGTTTATATATTGGATTATATTGACAGATTTTCATATGATGAACCATCCCTGATTCTCTGGGAAGGAGCCTACTTGGTAATGATGAATGGCTTTTCTGATATGTTCTTAGATTTTGTTTGTCAGTATTTTATTGAGATTTTTTTGAGTGAATGTTCCTGAGAGAGATTGATTTTAATTATTTTTCTTAGTAATGTCTTTTTTTGTGTTTTGGGTATCAGGGTAATTCTAACCTCATAAAAAGAGTTTGGCAATAGAGTTTGGCAATTTTTCTTCTGTTTCTATTGTGTGGGACAATTTGAAGAGTATTGGTATTATCTCGTCTTTGAAAATCATGTAGTATTTTGTGCTGAAACCATGTGGTCCTGGGCTGTTTTTTTTTTGTTGTTGTTGTTGTTTGTTTGTTTGTTTGGAAGGCTATTGATGACTGATTAATTTGCTTATCTGGTCTTTATTTAATTTTGGTAAGTGATACTCATCCAGAAATTGTCCCTTTCCTTTAAGTTTTCCAATTGTGTGGAGTACAGGTTTCCAAAGTATGACCTGACAATTCTCTAAATTTCCTCTATGCCTGTTGTTATGCCCTCCTTTTCTTTCTGATTTTATTAATTTGATATTCACTTTCTGCCTTTTAGTTAGTTTGGATAAAGGTTTGTCTATTTTGTTGATATTCTTAAAGAACCAATTCTTTGTCTCATTGATTCTTTGTATTGTTTGCTTTGTTAGCTATATAATAAATATATATGTACATGTGTATATTTAACACAAATATTACTGTATATCTTAGTTACATTTGTTAGTTATATCTTTGTTAGCAAAAACACAGACTATATATGATCTCACAGCAACAATTCCAAAAGAAGGGGAAAACACACACAATAATATTATCAACAACAAAAATTAAAATAACAGGAACTAGCATTTAGTGGTCATTAATATCCCTTAATACAAATGGACTCAACTCACCTATAAAAAGACATAGGATAAGAGATTGGATACAAAAACAGAATCTATCTTTCTGCTTTATACAAGGAACACACCTTAACCTCAAAGACAGACATCACCTCAGAGTAAAGGGTTGGTAAAAAATTTTCCATTCAAATTTACCTAAAAAACAAGCTAGTGTTATTAACCTCATATCTAACATAATAGACTTCAAACTAAAATCAATCAAAAGAGACAAAGAAGGACATTTCATATTAGTCACAAGAAAAAATCACAAAGAATAAATTTCAATACTGACAATCTATGCCCCAAATTCAAGGGCACCCTCATATGTAAAATCACACATTAAACCCCACACACTTATAGTGGGAGACTTCAACACCCCACTCTCACCACTGGACATGTCTGGTAGACAGAAACTTAACAGGGAAATAAGGCAACTAACAGATGTCATGGCACAAAAGGGTTTAACAAGCATCTATAGAGCATTCCACTCAAACTTAAAAGAATATACCTTATTCACAGCATCTCAAGGAATCTCCTCAAAAAATGGCCACATACTAGGTATCAAAGCAAACCTCAACAGATACAAAAAATTAGAATAAATCCATGTGTCTTATCGGATCACAATGGCTTAAAATTAGAATTCAACAGAAACACTAATTTCATAAAGCCCACAAACAAATGGAAATAAAACAATACTAACCTGAATGAATAAATGGATCAAGAAAGAAGTAAAGAAATTAAAGACTTTCTAAAATTCAATGCAAATGATCACACAATATACCAAAATTTATAAGATACAATGTAAGCAGTGTTAATAGGAAAGTTAATAGCACTAAATGCCTACATAAATAACCTGGAATAATCCCACACTTTTGAGTTAAAAGAACACCTGAAAACTTGATTTTATTTCCTTTTATTGAAAATTGATAATCTTTTCACACAGTATACTCTGTGATTCCCTTTTCCAGTATTATCAGTTCCACATCATTTCTGTCTGTTTTAATAAAACAGGCACCTAAGGAGTAATAATAAAATAAAATGAAAATATGATAGTGGCAAAACAAAGACAAAAATGTCAGATTATGACAAAACTACCAATCAGAAAAAGAGCCAGAGAAAAGATACAAGAAATGCTTATAGACTCAGACACACACCCATTTGCACACAGGAATCTAATCAAAGTCAAAACCTAAATATTATTTATCCAAAAGTTGTGGAAGGGAAAGAGAGAGAAAGTGGTAGAAAATGCCCCATAGTAACATTATGAGACAAAACCTCCAAACATGACTTTGAAAGACCCTCAGAGTGGTCCTTCCCTCAGGAGGAGACCCCTAACCCAAGGAACAGTCGATACCACTGGCTGCAATTAGCAAGAGGTTTATTGGGTGGGCACAGGTACCTGTGGGCGGCAAAGTCCCTTCGGAGGACTTGCGTGCCTGCAGGCTGGGAGAAGGTCTTTTTATAGGAAAAGGGTAGCAAAAGCAGGCATATAGAAGCAATGCATGGTTACAGGGATCTCATTGGTTAGTTTGAATGAGGCGATGGGTTCATTTAGGGGACAAGTTCCCCGGAGACATGAAGGTCTGATAATAATAACAGACTTGGCCCTATCTAGGGTACATGTAGTTTTTCCCAGAACTGTTCGTTCCCCTCCTAGGCCTGGTATCTGACCACAGATATCCTGTTTGACCACCTAGGAGTACTGACTTTACCTTGAACTTACATTTATTTGTGTGAAGGCTTTGCAAAATGGCATTACAGCAGCTGGGTCTTTCACCTTTGAATTAGTTTTGTATTGGCCATCTACTGTGCTGCTGGGCATAGGACCTAGAGTTAAGTGTGGTTTCTCCAGTGAGATTCCCTTGGAGCAAACTAATATTTCATTTGCAAAATGATTGCCAATGGAGATAGCTTCTGAAGTACAAATGAAAGTATGTCTTAATTCTATTTTTATTTCTAAGACTCCATGTATTACAGATCCATGCAGGTTCTGTGAAGGCCACCAAAATATCTGTGAGATCATCTCCTTTGTATGTTGTGAATACCATTCGTGAATAAAACATTGCTTTGGCTTGTTGATAGGGCAGAACTTAGGTAGGCAAGGAAAACTAAATTGAATTCTGAGGAAAAGGAGGGAAAGTTTGGGAGAAGCCATGTAGCCCTGCTGGAGAAGGACACCGAGACTTTAGCTGGAAAGCCACAGCCATGTGGTGAAACACAGATTAATGGACACGGTTTAAATTAAGATGTAAGACTGAGCCAATAAGAAGTTAGAGCTAATGAGCCTAGCAGTGATTTGATTAATATAGTTTCTATGTAATAATTTCAAGGCTGAGCCACCAGGAACCAACAAGCAGCCTCCCAACAACATCATTTGTGTGCCAGATTTCTTACATTTAGAAGGCCTTGATTTCTTGGTATCCTCCATTTCATCTGGCTCTTGTACTTTTCTGTCTCATCTTCCTTAATGTTCTTAGAACCCTAGGGTGGGGAATTTGATTGAGACACCCTTTTAGAACTGAATGTTCTAAGTTCTTTCATTGTTTATACATTGTATGGCTATGGGTCACTCTATTTGTTACCTTTTCCTACAGCTGGTAACTTCTCTGATGATGGCTACACAATGTCCATAGGCATCATCTTATTGCTTTTTTTTTCCTTAGCAGATCAATCTTATTATATTGTTGTTGCTGTTGTTGTTGTTGTTTTTGCTTTTTTTTTGATTTTACTAGAAAGGCTGTAAATTTCTTTCCTTTAAGTTGATGTTGGCTCTGGGCTTGCTATAAATTGTTTTAACTATGCTTAGCTATATCCTTTATTATCACTATTTATCTCCAGAACTTTTCTCATGATGGGATGTTGGAATTTGTCACCATACTTTTCTTCACCTAATGAGATGATCATGTCATATTCATCTTTGTCTGTATCTACAGTGGATTATATTTATCAGTTTATTCATGTTGAGCCATATGTGCACAGATGGGATGAAGACTACTTGACCATGGATGGTATTTTAATGTGATCTTTAATTCGTTTTGCCAGTATTTTCTGAGTATTTTTACATTTATTTTATAAGGGATATTGATTTGTAGTTTTCTTTCTTTGTTGAGTATTTATTTGGTTTAAGTATCAGAATAAATGTGAGCTCATAAAAAGAATTGGGCCAAATTCCTTCTGTTTCTAATTTGAAAAAAAATATGAGGATCATTGGTATTAATTCTTCTTTGAAAGTCCTCTTAAATTCCATACTAAAATCATATGTCTCTGGGTTTTTATTGTTCATAAATTTTAATTTCTGCTTCTACTTCACTGAAGGTTATAGGTGTATGGAAATTGCTTATTGGTTTATTATGGGTAGGAAGTTTATATTGAAAAAAATATCCTATTTATTTGCCCATTTGATGGTGTACAGGTTTTCCAAATATGTCCCAATAATTCTTTGGCTCCTCTAGTTGTCTGTTGTTATGTCCCATCCTTTTTTAAATCTAATTTTGCTAATTTGGTTGTTCTTTCTTTGCCTATTAGTTAATCTGAATAAGATCTTACCAAATGTATTTATTTTCTCACAGAAGCCAGTCTTTGTTTCATTGATTTTTTGTATTGATTTTTTTTATTTCCCACTGTCATTTTATGAGTGTCAATACGAGTTTTAAGTTTAGCAGTATTTTTTTTTCTATGAAATTGAGTGTCCTTGTGTTTGGTACATAGATGTGAAAAATTGAAAATACCGGCTTAGTGGATTTTTCCTTTCCTGATTCTACAATGTTCTTCCCTACGTCTAGTGATTAGTTTTGGTTTGAAATAGTCTGTAGCATATTAAAATAGCTGCACTGGCACGTTTTTAGATATTTTTTAATATTTTTTCTGAATGTTACTGCCTGGTGATATCTTATTTTATATTAAGGTGTGTTTTTGAATACAATGGAATGGTAACTTCTGTTTACCTTTACATTCTGTTTGACCTTTTTTGGTTGTTGTTGGGGGTAGTGGTTGAGACAATTTCTCTTTATAATTACCAATGAGCAGGACTTGTTAATTCTCGCAATTTTGTTGTAATGTCTTCCCCCTATTTTTGGTTTGCTGGTCTTCACTGGCCTCATATATTTCAAAAATTGTGTAAGTAACCACAGCTATTTTGAGTTTATGAATATGATGGCTATGTCATGTACAGAAGAAAGTATTTAAAAGCAGTCATCCCATCCTTCTGTTATTATATTTTTTAAATTATTCTTTCAGGATAATCCAAGAATTTTTTTGATACTTAAATTTTATCATGTATCTAATTTATTTTTCCATTCTTACCTATTCTGTTAAGCAGAGCTGCATAGTAAGAAAGACAAGATTTACACATTGATTGTATCAGACTTTCTTTCATCCAATTCATGCATCAGATTTTCTTTCATCCAATCCTAAATATTGTGGTTTAATAATTTCAAAACATCTGTCCTCTGTTTCTTTAGCTAACAAATGATGAAAGGGATTAACTAACCAATATCTTTACTGCACTTGATATCGTTGATATTTGATAGTTTTCATAGGTATAATTATGATGAATTAATCTGTGGTCACTTGAAAATATTTAAAAGTGAAGAGGAAAAAATAGTATATCAACCAATGAATTAGCAAGTAAATAAAAACATTTAATTGTCATTAATAAATATTCACATCAAATAACTACTGCATCAATTTCTCTATTGTATGATTTTAGCAACAACCTCATGATAGCAGATTTGCATAATTTCAGCATTTAGGGTAGAGGCAGTAATATCAAGAGTTCAACGTCATCCTCAACTACGTGGAACACTTAAAGCCAACCTCAAACACCTGAATCTTGGTCTTTATTTGACCTCCACAAAAAATGGAAAATCAGTTCATTATAATTGCTCATTAATTCTCTGCAACATATTCTTGATATTGATGTCATTATAATCTATATTTTACAGATGAAAACATAGAAATAAAGTGTCGGTATTTGTTCAGCACTCTTATGAAGCTGAGCTCAGATTTAAAAATAGACAACCTGATTATAGAGGATATTAAGGCTATTAACCTCTATATTGTATTAAATATCATTTGCATAATCATGAATAAAAATTATTCACTACTTACCAACTATGCAATGTTAAATATGTAAAAAATCTATTAGGAGTGTTGGCAAATGCTTCCATTTATTAAACATGTTTTATTTTTAAATGTACTATGATTATAAATCTAAGCTATATAAATTTATTAGTGTATGTCTACACATTGAGAGAGTGTTCCATATAATAATAAAAATGATTTCCATTGTGATTATTTGATTGTATGACTACACCTGTCTCACACTATATAATATGTCAATATTAATTCAAGGAATATCTAAGTATGCTGAATCCTCTCTACTTTGAATTAGTTTCTCTAGATAGGATTTAGATCTTAGTAGTCATAAAAAGTATAAAGGCAGTGTAAAGACAAACGATCTTTTCAAAAAATTATATCTGGGCTTAAGCATACAAATATCAGTAACATTGCACAAAGTGAATATATTTTCATAGGTCTTATTTGTATGTTTAAGAGTATATTCACACACACAAATATAGAAATATAAAAGAAAACTAAATAAAATAAAGCTCATGAATTAGAGAGACAGGAAAGTACATTGAATAAGTAGAAAGCAGGCAAGAGAAGGAGGAAAGTTGTTAATTATATATAAATTTTAAAAATTAAAAATATAAAAATTATTCAAATATAATGCAAAGAAAAAATAAATAATTCAAGTGTATATAATTTTTTACAGTTATTTGATACTGTAGTTTGTCAAAATTCTTTTTGGTTTTAGACTATTTCGCATGTATTCATTTTATCATTACTTTATGTTTAAAAATTTATTATTATTTGGACATTTAAACACCTTATTAATTTTTTCTTTATACTCAAACATAAAATGGAAGAGGTTAACTTAAGTAATAGCCACCTGGACATGAAGTTTGAGTACGTGGGAGCCAATGAGATTTAAATAACCGCAAAACTATCTAGGAAGATATGTATGTCTATGGCATTTACCAAGGAAGCACATTGTCTTAGTGTTTTCAAAGTAGGTTTTCTTGAGAAAGATAAAGAGAGAGAGAGAGAGAGAGAGAGAGAGAGAGAGAGAGAGAAAGAACTTAAAGTTGAAAAGTGACTAAGTCAAGAGGAAGGGTGAATCTTGAAAAACTTGAGAAAGGAATAAGCAGAATCAAATTTTAATGTATGAAAAATATTTTAAAAATGAAAATATTGTAAAGAAAATGGACAAGAACTTAAATAACTACAAAATAGCAGGAGTGGGAGAAGCTGTGAGGAAGTAGGATTAGAGAATAGAAGATAGGGAAAGCAGTGAAAAGAAGAAGGCTGATTCCAGTATATTGAACTAAGAAGAAAGGAATAACAGTGATGGCTAGAAATATTCCCAGGAGAATAAATTAATAAAACAATATGTTGCCATTCATGCATGTGGAATACTATACCCTTTTCTACTTATTCTGTTTTCTTTTATATTTAATGCTGCTATCCAGAAACATACCAGCCTCAGTGAGAACTTTATGACTTAATATTATAGAAATAATTTAAATGTATTTTAATGAATGAGAGTAGATATACATGTCTTATTACTATCCATTTTATTTATAAATAAAAACATATGAAAATGCACTGTATTTAGAATCTATCATAGTTAATGTTAATATAAATGTATTTGATGATAAGGCCAAAGTGATTTGAGATATATCTCTTGGTAGTCAAGCAATAGGGCAACAAAAAGCAATAAGTCCATAACATTGTGTTGATTGACAAGACAAATATGTTTTAAGCACATATAACCAATTTAATTCTACTGAAACATGAAGGGTTAAATGTGTTTTATAAGTTCTGTAGAGATGCCCTCATTTCTGAATGTTAGCTTTATTCTTGTCTTTCAATATTTTATTACCACCCTTGAAACTATAAAATTTAATTTAGTTCTACACTTGGGTGACAAGTTTACACATAAATTATTGCAACAATTATAATAGAATTTTGAAGATAAAGACTCCTGCAAACATTTTATGACATATAAATCTACATTGAAAGTAGTTTATCCAATGAGATAAGGTAAATTTCAGACAAAGCTCTGATCTCCAAAATATATAAAAAACTCAAGAAACTAGACATTAAAACTCTAATTAATCCAATTAAAAATGGGGTACTGAACTGAACTTCAACAGAAGTTCAAATGGCCAAAAGACACTTAAGGTCATGCTCAACCTCCTTAGCAATCAGGGAAATACAAATCAAAACAACTTTGAGATACCATCTTACACCTGTCAGAATAGCTAAAATCAAAAACACTAATGATAGCATATGCTGGAGAGGATGTAAGAGAAACACTCATCCATTGTTGTTGAGAATGTAAACTTGTGCAACCACTTTGGAAAAGAGTATGGCAGTTTCTCAGGAAACTGGGAATCAACCTACCTCAGGATCCTGCAATTCCACTCTTGGGAATATACCCAAGAGATGCCCAATCATACTACAAAAGCATTTGTTCAATTATGTTCATAGCAACATTATTTGTAATAGCCAGAACCTGGAAACAACCTAGGTGCCCCTCAATAGAAGAATGGATAAAGAAGGTGTGGCACATATACACTTAAGAGTTTTACTCAGCATTAAAAAACAATGACATCTTAAATTTTGCATGTAAATGGATGGAAATAGAAAACAGTTTACTGAGTGAGATAACCCAGTCCCAAAAAGAGGAATATGGTATGTACTCACTCATAAGGACATTGAGCCTATAGTTCATGATCCTAGAGAAGCTAAATAAGAAGGTGAACCAAAGAAAAACATATAGTTATCCTGGATATTGGGGTAGACAAGATTGCAGGGCAAAAGTTGGGAGCAGGGGGATGAGGGGAAAGGGGAGATGGGGAGAGAGAAGGGAGAAGGAGAGGATTGGGGAAAGCTTGGGGGAATGGGATGGTTGAGATGGAGGAAGTGTAGATATGGGAGCAGCGAAGAACATATCTTAATTAAGGGAGCCATTTTAGGGTTGGCAAGATAGTTGGCTCTAGAGGTGTTCCCAGGTGTCTAACGGGATTTCTCCAGCTAGGTCATTGGGCAACAGAAGAGATGGTGCCTGAACTGGCCTTCTCCCATAGCCATACTGATGAATATCTTGCATATCACCGTTGAACCTTCATCTGGCGATGGATGAAGATAGAGACAGAGACCCACATTGGAGCACTGGACTGACTTCCCAACGCCCAGATGAAGAGCAAAAGGAAGGAGAACATGAGCAAGGAAGTTAGGTCCGTGAGGGGTGCGTCCACCCACTGAGATGGTGTGACTGATTTAATGAAAGCTCACCAAGGCCAGCTGGACTAGGACTGCATGAGCATGTAAACAAACCAGACTCTGCGAACATGGCTGACAATGAGGACGAA